>NW_015379261.1:1876798-1932346 GCF_001522545.3 Parus major | reverse complement strand
TGAGCACCCTTAAGTACCGGTAGTTAGCTTGTCTCAGCACATAATGGGTAAAAAATTCCCCGGGCAGGCCAGAAGGACAAAACAAAAAAAAAAGGACACCTAACCCTCAACATGAGGCAAGTGTCCAGCCTGTATGGGCAAGGAGGTTTTGGAGGAACTTAGGAATAAAAAGAGGATGTATCATCTTTGGAAGAAGTCAGGTCTCTCAGGAAGTATTTAAGGGGGCTGCTAGAGCATGTAGAAAAAAATGAGGGAGGTCAAAGCTCAGTTTGAATTTAAAATGGCAACTTCTGTAAAGGATAATAAAAAATGTTTTTACAAATATATTAATGGTAAAAGGAAAGATAAGACAAACCTTTGTTCTCTATTGGATGAGGGAGGGAACTTAGTAAAAAATAAGGAGAAGTGCATAACACCTTCTTAGCCTCAGTCTTTAGTGGGAAGATGGATTGTCCTCAGGACAACTGTCCTGCTGGGTTGGTAGATGGTGTCAGAGAGCAGAATGGCCCCCCTGTTATCCAGGAGGAGGCAGTCAGAGAACTGCTGAGACACTTGGATATTCATAAATCTATGGGACCAGATGGGATCCATCCCAGGGTGATGAGGGAGCTGGCAGATGAGCTTGTGAAGCCGCTCTCCATCATTTACCAACAGTCCTGGCTCACTGGTGAGGTTCCAGATGACTGGAAGCTGGCCAATGTGATGCCCATTCACAAAAAGGGTAGGAAGGAGGATCCTGATAATTATAGACCAATCATCCTGACCTCAGTACCCAGTAATGTTATGGAACAGTTTATACTGAGTGTCATCATGCAGGATGTACAGGATGGCCAGGGCATCAGATCCAGCCAGCATGGGTTTAGGAGGGAGAGGTTGTGTTTGATCAATCTGGTCTCCTTTTATGACCAGCTGACCCACCTGGTGGATGCAGGAAACGCTGTGGATGTTGTCTGTTTGGACTTTAGCAAGGCCTTTGACACTGTCTCCCAAAGCACACTCCTGGAAAAGCTGGCAGCCCAATCCTGCTTGGACAGGAGCATTCTGTGCTGAATTGGCTGGATGGCCAGGCCCAGAGAGTGGTGGTGAACGGTGCTGCATCCAGCTGGCAGCCAGTCACCAGTGGTGTTCCTCAGGGGTCTGTGCTGGGGCCAGTCCTGTTTAATACCTTCACTGATGATCTAGATGAGGGGATTGAGTCTTTCATCAATAAATTTGCAGACAACACTAAGCTGGGAGCATGTGTTGATCTATTGGAATGTAGGAGGGCTCTGCAAAGAGACCTGGAACAGTTGGATGGATGGGCAGAGTCCAGTGGGATGAAGCTTAATAGGTCCAAGTGCAAGTCCTGCATTTTGGCCACAAAAACCCCCTGCAGCGCTACAGCTGGGGACTGTGTGGCTGGACAGTGCTCAGGTGGAAAGGGACCTGGAGGTACTGGTCCACAGCCACAGGCTGAACATGAGCCAGAAGTGTGTCCTGGTGGCCAAGAAGGCCAATGGCATCCTGGCCTGTGTCAGGAGTAGTGCGGCCAGCAGGAGCAGGGAGGTCATTCTTCCCCTGTACTCAGCACTGGTGAGGCCGCACCTTGAGTGCTGTGTCCAGTTCTGGGCCCCTCAGTTTAGGAAGGACGTTGAGACGCTTGAGTGGGTCCAGAGGAGGGCAACAAGGCTGGTGAAGGGTTTGGAACACAAGCCCTGTGAGGAATGGCTGAGGGAGCTGGGGTTGTTCAGCCTGGAGAAAAGGAGACTCAGAGGTGATTCTCTACTACTTTTTGAAAGGTGTCTGTAGTCAGGTGGGGGTTGGACTCTTTCACCAGGCAGGAACTGACAGAACGAGAAGACACAACCTCAATCTGCACCAAGGGAAATATAGGTTGGATATTAGGAAAGAGCTTTTTACAGAGCGGGTGATAAAGTACTGGAATGGTCTGCCCAGGAAGGTGGTGGAGTCACCATCCCTGGATGTGTTTAAAAAAAGGCTGGATGTGACACTCAGTGCCATGGTCTAGTTGAGGTGTTAGGGCATAGATTGGACTCAATGATCTTGAAGGTCTCTTCCAACCTAGTGATTCTGTGAATTCTGTGAATAAATGTACACTGGGGAGAAGTATTTCTTTATTAGATCTTGTCTCTCTGACATCTTACAGCCCCCTGAAATTGCAAAAAAGAAATAGGAGGTAAGAATATGCTTGCACTAAGCCAGTGAAATTACAGTCCAATATGTAGTTTAATAGCTATCTTGTTGTTAACTTTTAAATTTTTATGATCCTGATAGATTTTATCTATAACAGCATAACATAGCATATAATTAATATACAATAAAATATAAAAATACTGCATACTATATAACACAAATGCTATTCTTGGAGAATTGATTCAAAATCTGAAGTAATGATTAGATGTTCTTCACAGACCTATGGCAAAGGGATGTCTCCTTACTAGAGAATATGAGAGGTCATCTGCAGGGTTAACTGGCAGTGTGGCTGAACAGGGACACGGCAGTAATGTTTACTCAGAAAGGGCTATTACACCCTTAAAAGTTCGTGAAGAGGATTGATACAGAATAAAAAACATGTTCACTTCCTCATTTACTTCACTGACACTTCAGAAATAAGCCTTAGCAGATAAACAGAGGCAAATTTCCTAGGGAAGTCACAAAAGAATGCATTAAAACATGGAGAAACAGTGGAGAATAGGAATGGATTGGAACAAGAGACACCAGAGTACTTAAGTGTCTCACTGAAATAGGAGCTTTGACAGAAAAGACAGATAAAAATCTGATTGAATCATGAATCTAAGCTCACTCACAACCTCAGGGTAGGTTTTACCTGACCCATGTGTAAGATAAATAGAGACTGTCCCTATAGCCTCATCTTCCAAAGTCAACCACTTTCCTACATGGACTTGTTTGCAGTCACTTTTTCTACCCAGAGTTGAAGGGTGCCAGATTCTGGCATATGCCTTTTTCTCTCTACAATTCATATATTAATGATATAATATTAATGATATATTATAAATGATATACTATAAATTATGTTATATGATATTTATTATAATATAGTTATTATAGTATATTATATATTTTTATGTAGTTTTGTGATACATATATTTCAGATTGCAACCTGCCTTGTTAAGCCCTCAGAAATTCTCTGTATCATCCCTTAGCTGTGGTTAAAACAAATTATTAATTTGACATTTTCTGGGAAAAAAACTCTGATTTGTCAGAATAAGGGACTTAGAATGCATAAAGTAAACAAATCCAGCAAATCTACCAGGAAATACATAATTCCATGGATTTTGAATGTTGATTTGCAAAATATACTTTTGCTTTTTAAAATAATGTTAGATTTACTTATTTTTATTTTTTAATTTAAGAGCCTGGGAGATAAAGTTGACTGTTTCTTCTGGACACTGTAACAACTGATAGCATTCAATTCCTGTAAAATAATTTACTTGGTCACAAATAATAACCCAACCACTGTTTTGTACACGATGAGAAAAATGTCTAAATAAAAAAACTTTCAGAAGCCACATATATTTATTTAAAGACCTTTGTTTGAACTGTGAACAAATTTGAGAAGCACTGTGTGTGTATTACCAGAGGTGTTTTATTCAAGGGAGTCATCATAGGCTCTTGCTGAAATACGTCTTAAAAATACTAGAGTAAAAGAAAAAAACTGAAACAGAAATCAGCTTCAGAAATTTTCTGTGGTATTTATCCTTGAACTGAAAGTCTGTAAAAATTTAGGAATGGGTAGTCATCTGAAATATAGAATAGATGCATGATGGTGCAGTAATCTAAAAAAAGTGAGTTATTTATTGTGCACTAGAACTTCATCATCGTTAGAGAGAAATTGTAAAATGTTTTAAACAAGTGGTTCTTGAATTTTGCATCATTTGCTGTTAGATACTAGCAATTTAACTGTGTAGCTTATTTGAAGAATGGGGAATCTTGTGAAAGAAAGTCAACTTTTTTCCCAGTTTGAAGATGCTGATGGTAGGTGTTTATATGGCAGGATTAATCACAGATGATTTGCTCAGAATACAAAATGAAATAAACAGTTTTCCTTGGACTACTTTTCATACTGCTTACCTTTGTTTTATATTTGAAACATGAAAGTTTTCCAAGTAAAAATTTTGCTTCTCAGTTGTCTTTTGGGATGCTTTTAATACTATCGTCTAATTTTGAATAGGAAACTTTACCCTTTTTTTCAGCATCTATGGAGCATTTTTCAAAGTCAGTACAGTATCTGCTTGTCTGTGCATGCAAACAGAAATAACTATCTGGGGAACATAATCATGGCAAAAGGTCATGTTTGCCCTTTATTTGAAATACTTTTAGACTATCAAGTGGTTTAGAAGTCACTCAATCAATACCAGAAGTCAAGGGAAGCAGTTCGTTTTATCAACGTGAAGATATTTTGAGTTTTCTAAGATGGAATGGTGTTTCCTTCTGCATCTTAATTGAGATTCCATAAAATCACTGTTTTAGTGTATCTGGAAAGTGTTTAAGTTGCACTACACTGCAACAGCCACCTGAGACACAAATGTTTCAAAAATCCGAAAGCCCCGCATGAGGGTCCTTCTCTTCCTCTTTCCCCTTCTGTCTTCAAAAGGCAAATCATCATGAAAGCTGAGACTATAAACACCTCCGTACACATGTAAAAACAGTAAAGGGGTGCTGAGAGATATAAGTTTAACCCATATGTACCATGGATCAGTTTTCATTTTCATGCTGTGTGTTCTATTAACACAAGAGGAACTTTAAGGTTGGATGTGGATACACACTGCAGGCACATTTTCTAGAAACAAATGTTTTTTTATAAAAACAGAGGCAAGTTAAAATGAAAATAATTTTAAAAAGTCAAATTAAAAGAAAGAAGTCTGTCTGAGGTTCAGAGGCTTTGGAATAGACATTTTCAAAGTATTTTTCTGTACAGTCCATCTGAATTATTTTAATAGAAACAATTTTTAAAATTTGTTGCTATCTACAACCTATTGTCTAGTAAAAAGCCCCCATAATCCAGTTTGTTTTCATGTAATTATACTGAAAACTCCCCTTAAAGTCAGACCTCCACATCTGCCTGTATCTTTGAATTAAAAAAAAAGAAAAAACAAAAAAACCCAAACCAAACCACAAGTCTAAAATAACGTATTTTTGAAGGACTGATAAAAATCATACCATACAAGATTGAATGAACATGGACAAGTTGATAATAAAAAAGTATTAAAATAGATTTGCTTTTGGTAAATTCCACATATATCTCTTTTCAATCTAACAACTGAAAATTGTCAATTAAATAATGAAATGGAAGATTAATATGTCTTGAAACTGTAGAAGGAGAATGAATCCAGAAGGAGCAGCATTAATACAAGCTACCACAGTTTCTGAACCATGAATGATTAGCTGAGTGAATTATGAGTGCAAACTGCCATATTATAGTTAATATGGGGAGATGGCCTACAAGGATATGGAGAATTGGGTTCATGTCTAAGGTGAACTTCATCTGAGACTGTATTTCTGGAAAAACTGTGCTACATATTGAATTTTGATGTACTCTAAAAATCAATGACTTTAATTATTCAAGGAACCCTGATAATTATTAAACCCCAATTCTTCCATTATGACTTTCCAGTCCTTTATTTTAGGAAAAAAAAAAAAGGAATTAAAATATCTGAAATGTTATGCTAAGAAATTTGTGAATTCAAACTAAAAGTAACTCCTTTAGAAAAAAATGTAAATGTTCAGTCTGAGTGAGCATTTTGTTAAACAGTCGTTATCTCAAAATTAGTATAAAGGCTGAAAAACTAAAATAGCTTATTAATGGACTGAGAATCCTTAAATTTTTTGTAATGTGAGTCAGGTGTATAGAATCTTTTGAAAAACCTCACTAAGTAACTATCTGCATCTTTAGGCACTTAATTGTCTTTCCCCATTTTACTCTTGTCAATTGATTTCAATTAGGGCACTAGAATTTAGAAATATTGTGATTTCTTCACAGATACAAGAGCAGTCTCAGGCACAGCCTCTGCTGATAAGTTCCACAGGGGCAGGGCTACACCCTGTGCCTGGGTGGACACTGCCGTGGATATTGCATACAGGAGATTCTGCTGGACAGGGTGCTGGGCCATCTAGTCTAGACTCCGCTTTTAACAAGACAGTTTGGAACCAGATGACGTTTGAGAGCTCCTTCCAACCTGGAATTGCATCATTCAATGATTCCATGAAGAGATCATTTCAAACACACTTAAAGATACATGGGAATTTAGTGGGTAAAATCTAACTTTTACAGAGAACTTACTGCAGGTTGCAAAGTTTGTGTTTTACTTCTATGCAGCTTTTTAAATTAGAGGGGCCCATTTTCACAAAAGGGCAAGTTGAGAATATCCTTATTTTTGTTGTTTTGAAAGTATAAGGGGATATATGAAGCAAAGGGCAAAGCTGATGCAGGGATCTTGGTGGTATTCCCCAGATGCACTATAGGTGATATAAGCTACTGCATTATCTGGGAGCAAAGCACTGAAAGGAGGGTAAGCAAACCATGGTTCTGCCCCTTATAGAGGGGCAGCACTATCTATGTGCCATGAAGATACATGGTATTGTTATTCGGGCTCAGTACAGATTTTGAGGCTCAGTGGATACAAATACCTGAGCAAAGCTTCATTCCAACAACACTGTGAACATTATTGGCAAGAACAGGCTCTTTTTCTGCACTTTATGAGGAAAATTCACTCTATCTACATTTTTTTTCTTTTCCATCTTTCCTGAAAAAAAAAAAAAAATCCCAATTTTTAACTCCAATCTAAAGTTTCATCCTTAAGGATTTCGTACTTGTAAACAAAACGACTGAAAGCTGACAGTTGGAAATGTCATGTCTGCTGTCAACCATTCATGAATAATTGACACCAAGATTACCCAGGGAAAGCTGCAATTATCCTGACTCATTAACATATGAACTAAGCCTGGTTTTGTTCTGTAGTTGTAGGATTTTCCTTTAACTCCTTGATGTAGAAGGTAAAAAAACCCCAGTGGGAGTTTGCTATACAAAGAATAAGTCTGAATGAATAAACAAAACCTCAGAACTATGAAGACATATTAGAATTTCAAGTGGTGTTTTGTTTAATCTTGTATATACCGTTTTGCTATTCTGCTATTTTACAGGGGATATCACTGTGACAGATTTGTGTGCTCGCCTAAGGCTTGGAGAAAAGCTTTTTGCAGAAGTGTCAATAGGAAGATCTTACCCATGTTCATATTTTTGTACCCATCCAGCCGAAGGTGTCTAATCAGCTGAAATGCTTGGTGTTCAATCAGAATTTAAGCAAACTAAGTTGCCTGGATAATAACAGCATTAACAGAGGGAAAAGCTTTTTTTTATGGAGCTTCTTTTTTTAAAAACAAAAAAGGAAAAAGGGTCTTAATTTTAAGTTTGGCAAATCATCATTAACCACTGAAACAAATAGGCAAAGAAAGTAGTCAGGAATTTCTCAAGCCAGGAAGAACATGTAAAGAAACACACAATACTTACAAATATAATGGAAATTACTAACGGCTGCTCCCAAGCATGTTAATGCCTTCTCTCAACCTACACAATAGGACAGACACAAACTTTTTTAGCTGCTGTGAAAAGTTGTAGGGTAGCCTTGAATCTAGGATAGAATCTGAATTAAAAGTTCCTTTCTTAAAAAAAGGCCTTTGAACTGCAAGTTCAAACCATTAAGCTATTTCCCACACGTAATTATCATTTTGGATGCCCCTCACTGCTGGTCCTACGCCTTTTAGAAGCACAGTATATATTGGAGACCATCATATCAGTCTATAGAGTTGATTTATAACTTCCTTGATATGATGAGCTCTCTTTGAGAGTTGGGTGCAGTCAAAGTCATTGTTCGGAAAGGATAAACAAGCTACTGCCTCCCAAATGAAATACAATTAATTAAAATGCAAGTCATTTCTTAAAACGCACATTCACTGAACTCCAACCTTCCATAAATCTTGTAACATTTCATTTCTTGTTCACAGTTCTGAAATCTTTAAATTTGGGCCTCTGGTAACTTCCTGCATAACCTTAAAACACATATAAATTTCCTACTTAAGTATTTTTCTTCTTTTGTGTACAAAAATTGCAAGAGAAAATTACAAACTGTTTGGAATCTCCTGTCTATATGATCTTTGCAGAAGACCTGCCAAAAGTAATTATTTAGGCACTGGGTCTTCTCATGCTGCTGAAGACATCCTGACATCATCCCAAATTTCTCATCCTTTAATTCCAGATCTCTGTTCTGGGTGATAAACTCCTGGGAGAAAAATTAATTATTTTTTCTAGGTTTAGAGGTAATTTCTTTTAAGTGGTTTTCATATGATCTTCATTCTCCCTTAGTAAATCTAACACTCAATGCAAAGAGAGAAAATAAACAAAATGTCCCTATGTGTGTAAAGGAGAATAGGGGAATTATGAGGAAACAGAGGCCAGTTCCTGAAGTTTCCTCTCTATTTTTACAAACACAGTATTTGAAACTTACTGCGAAAAAATATCAATGACAATGACAGATGTATCCAAGGCCAACCTGGCTGAGGCTCTGAGCAACCTGGTCTGGTGACAAGTCTCTACTTACAGCAGGGGAGTGGGAACGAGATGGTCTTCCAGGTCCCTTCTGACTTCAAATAATTCTATGATTCTGTGATGCCTACATCATCTTCCCCCATAATTTTATATTTTTACCCAAATCCTTTTTAATTTTTGAGAATTTATGTGTTATTTTTGCTTCTTGTTCTGCATACAGTTCCTCTGGTATCACATACAATAGCTTATCCACTGTCTCTTCAAAATACAGTGTGACTCTGACAACAGATTACTGCTGCTCAGATTTTCTTCTTTGAAAGAGTTCAGCATTAAACAATACTGTATTACATATATATACATATATATACAATATAATACAATATTACTGTAATGTTAAAATTTTATACACTGTATTGCATTCAGAACCCACAATTCTCAATGAGCAGGGCAAGCCTATTTAAAAAAAAATACTTAAATTTACACCCACAGACACAATCCTGCAGTGATCTCTAGAACCTGTCAAACAACAATCACTTTATATAGCTGAATAAAATCATGCATCATTTTTGCCATAATCAACAGAATAAAATCAATTGCATATAAATATATGCAAAAATCACCTGTGTAAGTTATAAACAAAAATAAAATGTTTTCAAGCAGTTTATATATATAATCCATTTGATCTCTTAGCATTTTTCTTGTACTCAATCAGAACCGAAAAATCCTCAGCAGACATTTCTCAGAAATATCTAAATTTGCCATTTATTGTGATTGATTATGGCTTATGTGCAGGAATACATACACCTACAAACCCAGCCTCAGTGTGCAGGTTTCAGCACAGAAGCAACTTGAGGGTGGCTTTCCAGCCTCTGGAATTTAAATGCCTGTCTCTGTGGAGACTCAGAACAAGATGAGAACTCTAAGTGAAGATTAAAGTGGAGCACAAGCCTTGCACACAGAGACATCACTTATTCATGAGCACTTACATATGTGATGCTGTAAGTCGGCACAGCGAGTGCGTTTTACCGCACCAACCCTACGTTAGTAGAGCTTCGTTTCTCTTATTTCTTAAGAGCCAGACACTGAATCCCACTTTTTAAAGTAGTAATTTGCATATAGTCTAATTGTCCTCTTTAAATAGTAAACCTTTTACGAGGTAACATTGACTAAAATTACCCGTTTTAAGGGACTGTTTTTCCAGTGTGGAGGCAGCGATCTACACAAATAGCAGTCACTGGCTTTTATTTAACACAAGAGCATATTAAGAGAAAAGCAACCGAAAGCAGAGTGTAAAGTTCTACTCGGAGGCTGTAGTAAAGTTGACAGTATAGTAGAAAAGACTAATCAGTACATGAGAGATTCAAGGTTGCCAGCAATTAATTCTAACAGCAACTGAGCATATTAAGGGGTCTCTGTCAAATCCTAAGAGTTTTGAAAAAATTTAACTTAATCTTTGCCTTCCACTGAGAGTTGGCCAGGGTCCAAACCATCATTGTATGGGGAGAATATAAAATCCCCCTGCACTATTTCCTGTAACTTATTAAGAATATGCTAGACACCTATGGGGAGAAAAAAAAAATAAAATAAAAAGGGATAAAACCTACTGAACACATTTTGTTCCTTCATGGAAGGAGTACTTGTTCCTCTTGTCACCCCATTTTATCAGCTGGTTTAGCTCCCCCTTGAATTAGTCATTTTCTCAGGTACTGGCAAACTCAAGATGTCAAACATCACTTTAATTTTGTCATGCTAGCATATTTGCTGCTATGTTCCTGTCACTTTTGAATTCCAGCTTTCAATCAGAAACACTTCTGATTACTTCCCAGCAGCATAATTTAACAGGCTCAGTAAAAAACCTAATTCCACACCAAATGATAGTACACAGCATTTCTCAGTGAATTATCATTTTACCTGGTTTCAGTGGCAAATGTAGATACTTACATATCTTGTGTTCAAGAAGATTATGTTATGAAGGCAAATTAATTTGAGTGCTGGTTAACAGTATTTTGGTTTTAAATTGTGAGGAGAACTTGAGCAACTACATCACTTCCCTTCTTTTAGAGAACTGAAATCAGAAATTAGTGCACTGAAATCAGAGTATTTTGAGTAGGAAGGGACCTTAAAGAGCATCCAATTCCAAACCCACTGCTGGGTGTGGGGACACATTCCACTAGACCAGCTTGATCAAAGCCCCAACCAATCTGACCTTGAACACTCCAGAGATGAGATATTCCTTAGTTTAATATATTATAAAAATGTCTTCACCTTAATGTCTTTAGCTTAAAAGAATATAAAAATGTCTTAACATTTTTAAGGTTGTATGATTACCTGATGATGAAAGGAAAGCAATGATCTCCAGTGTACCCAGACACACTGCTTCTCATTTGTTCCTCCTTTCCTTGTTCCTTTCATTTGTTCTCCAAATCCATCATTGGCTCTTTTCCCCACAGGCTGGCTGCGAAACTGTCTGCTCAGGAGCCTTTATGGAATCACGCACTGCTATTAGAATCACTTTGTCTTCCTCAACAAGCACCTTGTGCCTTGCTCCTCAAAACCCAAACAGACCTTTAACGTAATATACTGGCTCTCACTAAAAGAAATGGAGTTGTGTGAATAAACAAGACATTGTACATTTTATTCCAAGCACTATTATTCCTTCCTAATTTTTTTTACAACACACATGGAATAATAATCTATATGAGAAAGGGGTTTTGTTGTTGTTTCTGTCAGGGTTTTTAGCTTTGTTGGTTTTTGGGGTTTTCTTTTCATGAAATACCTTTCTGGATATCAAGAAGAAGATGAGTTTTCTCATTGTCTTTCCATATAAAGTGCCAATTGCTTGCAAATTTTAGTGTCTCCATACCGTTAGAAGCAACAGGTGTTGAGTATCCTTTTTCCTGGATCTAGCATCCTTAGTTTACTCAATCTTACCTTTCAGACACTTTCTTTTAATATTTTTTTTTTCTCTTCTGCTATTCTGTAGGCTCTGTTCAGTTAACTTGAATAATTCAAGTTCTCCAAAGGGGAGCACAATGAAATCATAGATGCTGGACAAGACCTAAGATACCCTGGGTTGTGAGGAACTTTGGAGATGGTCTCCAGTCCCACCTGCTGCTTAAGGCACTGTGTCAAGATTGGGCAAGACTGTGTGTTCACTCGGGTTCTCTAAATCTCTGAGCACCCTTGAGTAACACTGATGAGGCCCTGTGAATCTGCCAGCATCTGACTCAAATTTCTTTTAACTTCTCTCTAATTGCAGCTTTAGATTTTTCTCCTTATAATCAACAGTAACTGCACTAACTAGGTACATTTCTAGTGGGAACTGAAAATTAGGAAATCAGCTTCCCTTGGCATTGTTTTCTGATAATTTTCTCAACTACCGGACCAACATACCAACATTTTCTTCCACTTTCTTCTAATAGCAATAAAGGGTGTATGCTGTTAATCCTAGTATCTTTTGGGATATGCATTTTCTGTATGACATTTTTCTTATTTAAATGGAGGTTACAGATTTTATATTTTCCATGTGCTCATTCATCTAAGTGTAAGCTAAAAAAACAAAATGCATTCATTTTTTCCATATATTCTCTGCTTTCCAGATATGCAGAACTGTGGATGAAAGGATTTATCAAGTAAGCATACAGCAAAAAGTCTAAGAGGAATGTTTGATATATCAAAAACTAAAAATCAGTTTTCTCCTTCTTGCTCTTGCTCTTACTGCAAAATAGAATACACATTAATGTGTTACAATCTAATTTATTTTCTTTTTTAAATTATAATCAGGTTCCAGGGTTAGTTTTTCATAGTATAGATTTGAAAAAGAAAATAATTCATGACTCCAATTTCCCTTTATCTTATTATATTGATAGTGGAGAGATGGGGCTGCTCAAGCATTACAAAGTCATTTTATGTTATTTTGCTGAGGTTATTGTTGTTTTATTATTAAATGATTTCTTCTACTGGGTTTTCTTAAATATGATGATTCATACCCTTAATACATTAAAGGATCACTGTATAGAAATATCTGACCAGAGCCATAGGACTGAATTGCATGTGAATAGATGAAGACACAGCTTAAGTACACAGAAGAGACTCAATCCACAGCATAAGTACAAAGAAAATTTAAAAAATAATAGTCTTAAGGGTATTAGAGATCTCAGGTCTTATTTTCCTAAGCTATAGTGATTCTAGGTCATAGTAAAATTGCAAAATAGTAATAAAAAATGCCTTGTTATACTTAGATGGATTTTAGAAATATGTAAAATGTAAAATATATAGGGTTTTGCAATAGTGGTAAAAAACAAGACCAAAATCTAATTGAGGCCCCTTTACATGTTGCAAAAGAAATATCTGTCAAAACAGTTTTCCATTTCTCTCCTTTTTTTCAATTAAAGGACATTTTATTTTTGAAACCAGCAGGCAAGCCACTTCTCATCAGATGGAAATGCATTTGAAGATTGTGTTTTTGGCCATATAATACCAATAGCACCAAGCATCAAATATGGAGAGTTTCATTAGTGTTGTTATTAAGGAGACTAGGGCTTGGATGGAGATGGTGAAGAGGGCATAACTAGCAATTGTGGGAAATAAAATTATAATTGCCTGCCACAGAAATGCAAGCAGGGCTGGATCACTGAAAGAAGGGAAGATTGAAAGTTTCACCAGACTAAGCCATCAGGCTCAGCCCTTGCAGTTCATAGAATCGTAAAATCAGAGAAGAGTTTGGGTTGGAAGGGACCTTAAAGACCATTTAGTTCCAGCTTCCCTACCACAGACAGGGACACCTTCCACTAGAACAGGCTGCTCAGAGGTCCATCCAACTTGGTTTTAAACACTTTCACAGATGAGGCACCACATCTTCTATGGGGCAGTGCCTCGCGATTCTCCCAGTACGGGTCAGCAGTTCTCAGGGCTGGCCCTTCTTTCCACCCTCCTTAAGGACGGGTACGTCTCCCCTTTTCCAATAACCTGAGAATTCACCTGACTGCCACGACTTTACAAATACCATGGAGAGAGGCTTAGCAACTACATTTGTGGATTCCCTCAGGAGCCTGGACTGTATCTCACCAGGTTCTTCCCTTTATAGTATTGAACATACAAATCAAAAGGATGGAAGAAGAAATTGATAGGCACCAAATTTCTGTGAAAATAATTTTTAAAGCATATGTGAACATCCTGGGTTCTTTACCAAAGCGTATTGCAATACTGAGTAGGAAATCAGCTATGTGAGGGTAAATCTTCCAATCAGAAGTCTTTTGTAAGTTAGTACTTTCCAGAATTTATTATGCAAGTCCGTATATACTATATTTTAAACAGCACAGTGGCTGGTCAGACAAGAGATACAGAATTATTTAATTTCATTTGAGACAAATTTGTTTGTTAAGGGCCCTTTTCCTCTACATAAGTTTGTGTAATTGTAACAAAAAGGGTCTACAAAAATAAGAAGAACCAGTATTTTATAACTTGCAGCAGAGGACTTGGAGTTCACAATTTCTGAAAACGTGGAGTTGATAATAAGCCAATTTTACTTCTAAAATCAAAAGGGTAAATAAATGATGTGTATAGAAAACCATGTGAAAAGCTCTGATACTGCAAATGTCTAATCACATGGTTTCAGCAGGAGGTCAGAAATATAAATAGGAGTTAAGAACCCCTGCTGAACCTGGAGTGTGGTTAACTTTATATACTTGAGTAATATTTAAATCAATGGGAATTCAATACAATATTAAGTAATCTTATATTTAAAGGAATAAAGCTGAGATTATTCTTCTTGGTTCTGCACAGTTGCTTACACATCATTCGATATCCTTTTATTTTCATATAATTTAAATTCACATTTCAGTTTTCCATATGGTTTGCTGAACTGCATAAATGTTTGGTCTATTGATATTTTCTGAATAATGAGGTCCACTGGTATATTCTTGTAACTGATAAAACACCCGCAAGCTCCACATTTATTCAGCATAATATATCCTTTAGATTCTGAGTTGCTAAATGAAAGAAATTTGATCCCATTGATACTTGAAAATAATGAGATCACTCAGTAGTATCAATTAAATATAATAAGTAGAAACATTTGTTTGACATGTCACACTATGTTTTTTTTAGTGTTATAAATTCATCTCATTTTACCAATTCACTTGCAATGGTATGGTCATAATATATATACATATTTTCCATATCAAAATGCATATTTTTATTAATATATTTTATTGCTAATTTTTAATGAATAAAACAATGTTGCTTTGCTTGACTATTTTATATTCACACATATTAATATTATATTTTTACATATACTAATTCCAATCATACATAAACAAATGCAGAACACCTCTAACCTGTTATGCAGAAAGAGAAAAAGCCTCACTGCTTTCATCCTAGTCAGATTAAGTAAGGGTGTCCATGATTCTGAATCCTGAACAGGAAATAAAGGCCTCAGGTAAATTCTGGTTTAAAAGCCTGAAGTCAGCTAGCTCTAGACCAGTATAATTTCTGGATGATATTTCTGGTGATTAATCTCTGTTCACTAAGAAATATACCAAGTATGTTTAATATACGAAGAGCAAAAACATCATCAGAGCTACTTTAATTTGAGAAGGTTGGATAGAAATAAAGTTCTTTTCACCTTTAAGGCTGCCACAGACCTCTAGTTTGAAGAGTTCTACAGACTGAATCATTGAGAGCCTCTTCAAACCACCATTGAAACTGAAAAAAAAAGTCTGATCTGTTCATTATTGATAAGTGATGTTTTTTATATGTGTGTGTGTGTGTGTGTGTGTGTGTTTACCCTCAATTTTGCTTTCTTATTGTCTGTACAAAACTTTGACACATGACAAGCCAGGGTGTTTCTCAAACACTGCATCTGTGGACAAAGGAAACAATAAAGGAAATTAAATGGCACAGTTATAGCATGACATTAAATTCTCTTTTAACTTATAGTATTCAATTTTGCACTTGTAAAAAAAAAATTTCATTTTTCATTAATTTCATTTTATGCTTATAAAATATTCTCATATGGAAAGATGCAATGAATATTCAGATTATGACTATCATATTTCAGACGTGAGGTTTCTTGCAACAAAATATGTTTCTTTAGTAGTCAATAAAACATTTAAGAGACTTAGTCTGGGCAGACGTGGTTGTCTAAAGTTACCCTTTTTTGTCCAAATCACCCTCTTAGTCAATCAAAAAATGTTTTCTGTCATTTTGAAGCTTCCAAAATCTTACACTGAATCTTATTGTACAGAAACATACCAAGGCATGTGACAAACTGCCTTTCCAAGGAAGAAAGTTTACATTTATAATCAGAGGTTCTAACTTTTGCCTCTAAGATGCCATAGATAAGTGAGAAATGTCATTTTAGACTATTCTACGTAATTCAGGATTTATGGCACCAGAAGGCTACTACTGATGTTTGATCTTGTCCTAGGTGTAAAGTGGACAATCTTTAACAGCTGTGGCATTATAATAGTAATATATCCACATTTTCACTCAAATATAAAGCATGTGATAACGTCTCTAACAATTAATTAAGACTTTATATATATATATATATTACACTTTTTCATTATGACCCACTAACTGTTGGTATAACGGGTAGTGTTAAAACAAGAATGTTATCAAGGCTGCATCAGAGATTCTTTTTGTAGCCTTTAGATAGAAAATAATAGCAGATTGTTTTTACTATTGCTTTTAAAGCCCACATATTGAGGGGGTGCTACTCATAGGAAATCTACAGTGTTAGCAGTCTCAGAATGGTTAAAGCAATGATCTGAATTTTATTTAGTGCAATAATACTGATTCTTTATGTGTCTTAGGCAGTGCCATCCTTTCATTTGTAACACAGCTTTAATTCTGATCTGACACTTTTAATCCTTCATCCAAAAAGTTCAGCGCTGCATCATCCATGTGTAACTTCAAATGTCACAACCATTTAAGGGCCAAAAAGGTATTGTCAACCCTATTGATTTTACTTTTGACCTTTTTAGAGAAATCTGGGACAGACTAAGAAAAAAGCTACTAATTCTAATCCATAAGTATTCTCAGTTATTAACAAAACTACTCTACTTAACTGTAGTAAAGAGGTTCAAATACATTTAAAAAACCTCTTAGCCATCAGAACAAAGTAAGTAATATATGGGAAAGAACTGATTTAACAGAATTCAGCCCAGAAGCCCATTAATATTTACTGCCTCCAAATTTGTCTATAAACATTAAACCCAGTAAAATGCCACTGTACAAAATGTAACAGAGAAGATAAGAAAGAGGAATATCAAAAGAAAGTCCATATAATGGGAATATTTTTTCAAAAGTGTTTGTTAGTTGAGTTTTCAATCTTACCACTTTCAACAGTGAGTCATAATATCAAATGAAGCAAAACACATATATGACAGAAAAATTAATATTATTTCAGGCCAATTGAATATATCAACTTAGTTAACCAATAACAACTTACAAATAACATTTCTCAAAGTCATCAACTTTTATAACTTTGAGTCAGATTACCAGAGCACTACTTTTCACCTCATCTCACTTTTCTCTTACAATTATTGTTAATCTTAGAGAGGTTTCTTTCTTCATTTTTTGGTTCAGGATATTGTATTTTTGAAGCAAGGTACAGCTACATGATATGGAATCTTGCCAACCTCCGATTAACAACAAAAATGTTAAGAGTATTGGACTGTAATATAATGATAAGATTAAACTGTGAAACAGGTTTGATTATAGAAGACCTCATCTGAAAAAAAGGTAGTCCTGATGTGAAATGTTATATATTATGGCTGAGAAGAAATAATAAACCAACTTATGCATATACTAAAAGTTAAAATATTCAATTATATTTTGGAAGACATTCTTATCAGTGAAACACACTTGCTCTACCAAAATAAAAGTTGCATAATTGGAAATGAAAAAGTTATAGCTGTGTCCTTCAACTTTTTCCAAGGTGCTTCTTAATTTTTTTTTTGTGGAAGAACACTTATCTTTTTTCTGGGGGAGGAAAAAGAAGCCAACTTTATTTCATTTAGTTATTTTCCTCTTAGCTACACCATTCCTGTAAACATCTCCTGTGCAGATAATATTTTAGGATAAGTACTAAACTGGTAACCCATGGACCTACATGAAGATTTTCTTATTCATTTTGGCTATGGGAACAATGCAGCACACAGCTTTTCTTCACTCATGCTCATACTGTACTTTTTGGTTTGATTAGTCAGCCTGCTCTGAAGGTGTGAGCTTTATGCTTTTGATAAAATGTGGTTTCAGGTATCATGGTTGGTTTATTCAGGCTTTTATAGAGATATTGCTACCTCCTAATTCAGTCTCCAATACAAACACAACATATTAGCTTCTTCAGAATGATCAAATATAGGGGCTGTTTGAATTAGATAAAATCAAAACATTAAATTTGCTGAACGGTACAAATATTTGATGGACAATTCATTTACTCATCTCAGATTCAGAAGAGGTTTTGCAAAACCCCTCTCAAACCTAGAACAAACTTTAGGACTTAATCCCACTAATCCCTGAAAACTGAAAAACATAAAAAATATCAAATTAGTTTCTCAGCGTGTCCTGTTGGTCATGCAGGTCAGCAGATTCAGGCTGTAGAAAACAAAGTGGTAGGTTAATGGGTCAAACTGAAAGCTGAAATGCATTTTATTGTGTCCCAGGATCTAACCAGGTAATTCCTCTTCAAGGGATTCAAAAGAACCAAGGATCATGGAGGCTCAGGTGTCATGAGTGCATTGGTAACTCCATGCTGACACCCTCTCCCCTCCTGTGACTGCTTACCTGGTATCAAAGTAACAAATCCCTCTCATCAGTACTTTTTATCTGTGTTACATTAAGAAAGTCTCATGCTTTTCTGCTCAAGGCAGAAGTTCTTACTTTTTAAGCATCTAAGAACATTGCAATGGGCACAGTTATAATTCACCATCACTAGGTTTTCTGACCCATCTGAGCATACACAGACTTATGTAAAAAAAAAAAGCTCATCGAAGGAAATGTGAAGTTAGGAGCTGGGAGCCAAAATTTCACTGCATAGTCCTACAATAATTTGGATCATGAGAATATATCACTGCTATGAATTTAGAGACATTATTACTTCTATCAAAAGTAAGAAGATTGCATCCTGTCAGATAAATGGTAGGAGATACCATTATAAAAGCCACAATCTTAATGAAAATATCTAATTTTCTGGTCTGCTGCTGCCATATTTTTCAGGATTTCAAAAAAATATTTTTGTTTCTACTCTAATTCTATTTCAGATATTGTATTGGACATTTTCATTTGGATAATGTGCATACCCTCATATTTGAAATTAAAATATTCATAGATTTTCTAGATTACTAGGGAAAACAATTATATTACATGCTGGTATGCTGTTGATCCTTTATAGATGTTTAAGCAGCACTCAGCATTTATTTTCCATTTTACTTTCTGTATCTAATGAGGAATTCTTTAGTGGATTTCATTGTGAAGTGCAGCAGAACAGAGATTATTGAAAATTGAGAAATGTGGAGAATATGCTTCATGTTGTCTCAAGTTTATTCTTCTAGACATGTTATTTTACATGAAATTACCCAGATATGACTGCAGCTTCATTCTCCATGGACAATTGGCGCTGTTCTAGTTCAACAGCATTTGCTTTCTATGTAATACTGTATTGGTTCTGTTACTCTTAAGAAAGCAGAAGTAAAATAAGATTTAATGTTCTTTTGAGAAGATAGGACGTGTATGATACTCCATTTTGCCTACATGTATATATGAACATTGACAGATGCTATTTGTTCTAGAGAAAAAAAAAAAAAAGACAACTAAAGGTTCAGCAGACTTTGATTTTGGAAGAACGCTCTTCATAAACACTTTGGTGCATAACTTCACGGTTAACTGAAAATATGCCAGTACAGCATCTTCACAGGTTATTGTTACATGGCTTGCAAAAGTCTAAAGCTATTCCAAATGTCAACCTAAATGCTAAGAATACCTTTAGGCTAGGAGAAAGCCCACTGAGTCTGGGATCATTTCATTACATTTCACTTCATTTCATTTCATTATTTCATTTCATTTCATTACATTTCATTTCATTTCATCAGACTTCACTCAAAGCAACTAAAAATATAAATTTAACTTTCACATGTAAAAAAAAAAATTATTTTATCAACTGTCAGCTGAATTTTGTATTATTTTCCTTACTTGCCAGTCTATGTAGTACTACAGTCTTGGGGAAGAGCTACTGGAAGGCTGCCCAGTGGAAGAGGATCTGGGGCTGCGGGTTGACAGTGGCTGAACATGAGCCAGCACATGTCCAGGTGTCCAAGAAGGCAAATGGTATCCTGGGCTTGTATCAAGAACAGTGTGGCCAGCAGGATCAGGGCAGTGACCATCCTTCTGCACTTAGCACTGAGGAAGCTACACCAGTTTTGGGCTTCCCACTACAAAAAGGACAGGTGCAGGAACATGTTCAGAAAAGGGCAAAGGAGCTGGTGAAGGGTCTGGAGCACAAATTTAATCAGGAGGGGCTGAAGGAGCTGGGGCTGTTTATCCTGGAAAAAGGGGGCTCTCAAAAGCCTGGTGGGGATAAGGCTCTTCTCCCAGGCAACATGTGAGATAATGGAAGGAAACTACCTTAAGTTAACACAGGGGAAGCTTAGATTGGATATTAAGACAAGTTTATTCACCAAAAGAGTTGTCATGTATTGGAACAGGCTGCCCTTGGAAGGGGTAAAGTCACTACCCCTGGAGGTCTTTAAAAGGGGTATAGATGTGGCACTCAGGGACATGGTTTAGTGGTGACTCCGCAGTGTTGGGTAATGGTAAGACTCAATGATCTTAGAGTTATTACCCAACCTAAATGATTCTATGATAGGAAGTCCCCTTCTTTAAAAAAAAAAAAAAATGCAATCAAGTCATTGCATTTTAACAAAACAAGTCAACTAAACATCACCTTTATAGCCAAAATGTTAAAGTAGGCATTTTTTGTACCGTAATTAAATGTATCTTTTCTTCCCTATTGAACTTCAATATTTTTGCTGCAGCCATTTTGCAGTTGTGCTAATGTGCTTCTTAACAGCATGTTGTAGTAAGAGTTTTGCTCCAGATCCTTGAAGAGTCTTGTAAAACACAGTTTGATGCATATGGAAGCTAATAGAGTTATTTCCACCACGTGTGCGTGCTGGAAATCCAGACTCAATCACCTGGCCAGTGTATTTTAAATTTGGCAATCTTTCTACTCAATTGAAATCAGCAGATTGTTGAATATTCATGGGTCAGAACTTTTTATCAGAAGACCCTGATGTTATGTTCTTGCTTAAAGCAATTCATCATTGCTCTTTCCATCTGAAGAACATTTTGAGAGTTAATTTACTATATAATATTTCATTTGATAATCCTTGAACCTGATGCTCACAAGTTACTTAACATCACATTTTTCCTACTCTTTAAGTTTAAAAATCATGGTTGATTTCCTTGCAATGAATAATTAATAAAGTAAACTGTTCTGCAGGATGAATTAGGAAGGAAAGAAAATAGCTAAATAGCCTTTTCCCTTCATAGTTGGGGTACAAAAGTGTTATTGCTAAAGAAGGGTATGAATAGATGCATAAATGTTCAACTCTTTCACAGACGAGCAGTGGCTCTCTGGACACATCCAGCTAAATTCAGTCACAGGGTACACTCACACTGTCATTCAGTGCCATACAAGTGCTGTACATTGGTGCCAGGGTAATCTATTTTATCATGGTCATATTATCTATATGTAAACAAAAAAAAAATGCCCAGGTTTTGGTACAGATAAACATTAAAAACTGAATTACAAGGATTTACATAACGAAAATCCAAACCAAACACCTGACCTGAAAGTGCATTATTTCTTACTTAACTTTTAAAAATCTTTCTTAGATTTTCTGAGTTCCACTAACATAAATTGAATTGCTATACTAAGTGATCATCACAATAGTTAAAAAGCAAAGCAACAAATAAGAGCAAAAAGAGAACATCTGCACTGCAAATGCTAACAGAAGTTAGGCATACAGCTTCTACAATGAATTACTTTACAGTGGCTGATGACAACAAGAAAGCGTTGTAGTTATGCTTCAGCATGTTCCAGAGCACATCTGCCAAAATCTCTACTTTCTCTTGAAATCCCTATTTCTGCATCCCAGAAGAAAAACACATATTCATGTTCAGAAATGGTATACAAATTTTCACTTAGCATACAAGTGAAATTAGTTGAATTAAAACAGAAGCAAATAGCAACAACAAATTTTACATCAGAAGATAGAAGACATATATTTTTTAATAAATTGGAATCACCTTCCTTACCAGAACGTCAAGGATCCCTATAAAAGCAAATATCCAGCACACATCATGTTTCTTAGATTTAGTAAATTCTGTCTTGCTCCTACAAATTCCACAAGAAATTTTTTTACTCTTTTCTCTGGACCAAAAGTCAGAGTTTCTCAGAGGAGTAAAAACTGCACTTCTGTTTACTCTAAGCTAATAACAGCTCCTGAATGAGTCTCTGCCATAATTTAAGAAGCCTAAGGGTGTAATTATACAAATGAATTATTGAAAGGTAATTTTACTCTATTTTGGCCATTCTGTTCAAAGCCTACATATTTATGCTCATTCTCTGAGGTAACTGATTTGGAAAACATAAATGTAAAGTATTATGCAACAAATGATGGTGCCCTACTTACAAGATTATTAATATTCTCTTTCTTACATTAAAAAGAAAAAAAAGTACAGAATATTAATTTCAAAATCAGTAGGAGAAACTTCTCATTAGTAAAAAAACAATCCCTTTAAAAAACCCACTCTTCCCTAGCATCGCATTACCAAAAATTGTAAGCTAATGTTTTATATTTTCTTTTTATTGTCTGCCTCTGAGTTCTAAGCCTTGATCACCTTTCATAATCAAGAAAGAGATTTTCTCTATATGAATTCTGAAATAAGCATGGGGTCATATAGCTTCAATTTTATTGCAGCTATAGCGATACTTCTAATTAAAAGTCCCAGACCATGCAGGGAAAAAACTGTGAATGTTTCAATGCAAGGAACATCCTTAAGAATAAATCTCAGTGGCCTGAGAGCTCTTTTTTCACTGAATATGATCCTATTAGTCCTGTGTTTCTTCAATTTTTCCACATTAGAAACTATCTAGCATATTCTAAGTAGAATTATTTCTTTTTATTATTGCAAAAGCATAGTTGCTGTGATAGAAAGCAACAGAAAAGTGCATTTGGAAAAATCAATACAAGCAAAGGTGTGAAGGTGCTTGTTCTTTGTCACTGCAGTTTGGTTAGTAAGATGAACAAAAAATTTACAGAACAATGATATTCCAAAAGCTGATCAGAAAATCAAAGGGAAGCCTTTCCAGGGAATATCTTCTCTACAATGTTAAGAGTTTTCTGGTGAATAAACAAAAAAACCAAAAAAACCCAAGAAAAATTCCCTTTGACTTTTGGATAAAAAACATTAAAAGTTATGTTCTTCAATTAATAGATTGCTACATCCTGTAAGTTGCAATTATAATTCTGAGCATTTTTCCCACATTCTATGCCAAAGTTAATAGTTAGATTTTATGTGGATTTCTCATGGTTTCCCTTTGAAGTTTATGGTTGTTTCATGATGATGATACGCAAGGAGAGCTCAGGCCTCAAGAAGGAGCCTCATGGCCTATAGAGAGTAATGAAAACATTCTTACCTAGTTATTCACTTTGACAACTTGAGGGTTTGTCTGTTCTGATGCTCATATCCAAAATATTTCTTAATTCTGAATATCAGCAACAAAACCCTTTATGTTCTCTGAAATACTTACAGGTGGATGAGATAAATGTAAACAGTAATACTGACAGTATTTATGACAGCATTACTGACATATCATAAAATTTGAAAAGCATTACTGCTCTCCTCCATGCAATGTCACTTATGATGCAGTTTTGTATCAAAATAACAAAAAAAAACGTTCAGTATCAGTAGTACAGAAGGTAAACAATCACTACTTCCAATTCACTGTTGTCTACTTAATTTTAGTCTTCAAAACAGAAAAGTAAAATGCGACAAGTTTTGTTGAGATTTCAACAATACACATCTAAGTGTCTTTTTTACTTAAAATTATTCCTTAAAAAATACATCTGCCAACTGTTTAAATTTATTATATGGTGGAGGCAATACTTTATCATTATGGTTGAAAGGTAAAATTTTGAATTTCTTGGGCTTGTGACCATTCTAATGTATTACCTTTCAGAACACTGGGTTTTATTAAAGCCCACAGGCTCACACAAACCCCCAAAGCCTGTAAATACAGAAATGCCAGCTGTATATACTGTATGAAACATGTTCAGGGCAGCTCTGTCTGGCACAACGTGGATAAGTCACGATTTTGAGACCTTACCCTGCATGTTATATAATGTAGCTTATGCCCAGGAATGCTGGGCCAGCCTGAGCCTGAAACCAGCTGTTTATTAACTGGTAATGTGAGGAACATTGTTTAATTAACCAAACAGAGCTTTTTTACACTCTATGCTCACAGTAAAACATGAACCAGCCACTGCAACTCACATGATGGTGCCACCAATACATCCAGGAAACAATTCACAGCAATTGGATAGAATGGAAAAGGAAAAGGAGGTGTTCAGTGGATCAATGCATGCAGGACTAACAAAGCAAGTGAGCTGCCAAAATGCAACACCATGCTCATACTCCCAGGAAAAGCACCTCTATATGCCCACAGGGACTGTAATTGCTGTTCTCTGTCTGCACAGATCAACCAGTTTTACATCTTAGACGCATTCTTTAGTCTCATGGCCTCTCCTTGCCCTCAGCAAGGATGGCTGAATTGACTTCTGCCCCTAAAGGCTGCTAAATCCCAAAATCATCATGAATCAGAGCTCTTAGACACAGTAGTTCATAGATCAATATAATAACACAGACTAAAATCAATGGTGGTTTGCATTATTATGCTAAATTTTGAATCACAGCACTTTAGGACCAGACCCACTGCTCTTCAGCCAGTTTTGGGACTTGTAAGTGCCACTCAATGGATGTGATGGACAGCTGGAGGTGACAACCTCTTAAATTGTCCTAGCTTGGACTCGTAAAGCTTGTCAAAGAGAAATCATTAAAAAGAAATACTTTGACCTCCCCAATTTCCTAGTCTAGCTTTCTATACTTCTGCTCCTAGAAAAGAGCAACTTTTATTAACAGGTGGTGTCTGCAAAATCTTCCTCCCCCCTTTCTCCATATTTTTCTCAGTTAAACTGCAAATAAACATCCAGTATTTTTTCCTTGTCCACTGTTCAAGCCTTTTCATTTTGCTTAGATAATTACCTTATCAGTACCTCTCACCTTCTGTATTAAACTAAATCACTTCTTGACTTTTCATAATCTGAACAACATAAAAATATAAGTGAAAAACCTAGAGGTTTTCAGCTCGCCAATTTTTAATACGTGAAAGCTATAACAGTATCGCTAATTATGCTAATATTTGGAGTTCAATTTTGATTCAGAGACATATTCTGTAACTTGGAAAAGTAGACATGAGCTGATAAAAAAGAGCTAAAATATATATTTTGCGTGAGTGTCTCTAAAATTCTTTCCCTTACAGAAATACTGCAAAATATTATTAGTTTTATACATAGAATATCTATTAAATTAATACAATGTAACAGGAAACATAAATAGCTAACTTTCCTGTCATATAGCTGTCCATCAGAATACAGCTAATTACAGTAGCCTTTCCTTTGTTTATGGAAAATATAAGGTTTGTATTTTTCTGTTTGCTCCTATTTAAATTAAATAGTTGTGGAGGACACAAAGTGTGTAAGGTAGGAAGTCCAGCTGAGCGTGTCCAAGATTGTTCACGCATTCAGGGTTCTCCAGGTTGGAACAACAAAAGAATTTTCTCCCAGGCTGAGCTGCAGGAATTTAAAAATATTTTTGCTTTCTCTCATAGTTTGAAGGGTTAGTTGTGCACTTCACAAGTTCTCCTGACAGCTTAGTCTAACAAATTCCTCTTGCTGTTCCATCAATCTATGACATCAGTGATGCCCTTCATCTATTTTATTGCTACTCCATAGTTTTGGTAGGTTTTTTTTGCACTGCAGCTGGCTATAGAGTTTCTGTGCCTGTATGCAGCAGGAGTACACAGGGGGAAGTAGCAATCTCCCAGCTCCTGCAGGCTGCAGTTTAAAGTAAATGAAACACAAATAATCTTCCCATGCAGAATGGCCTTTGGTTTCTGACCTGTACAAAGAGTTCCCAACAGCAAAAACCGCATAAGCTGCCTGTTCATGTACTTTAGATTGTCACTGGTACTCACACCATTTTCCAAATCATATTTTGACCAAGACTGACTGCAGTGCTATGTAAATCATAGAATCATAGAATGGTAAAGTGGTCCCAATTCCCTGCCAATGACAGGGACACCTTCCACTAGAGCAGCTTGTTCACAGCCCCATCTAACTAATCAAGGACTGTCTACACATTTAACATTATTAGAATTAACGCACAATTAATTCTGGAGAATGTCAGTCACACAAATGTAAAATATCTGTGTCGACACAACACAACACAACCAGGTTAATGGAAAAAATCCAGGTCTTTTACTCTTCTCTTACCTATAAATCATTTTGCATTTGAGGAAATGAAACTGCAGCTGTGTTCCTGTGCCTGTCTTTCTACACTGAAATCCTTTGGTGGTCTCTCTGAAAATTTTTACAGCGCCTTATCCTATTTCAGTAAGTCACTTTCATATTCTCTAATTCCCAGATTCCCCTGAGAATTATCTCTTGGGTTTTTTTCTGTTCCTCCCTGCAATGATCTACATCATTTCATGCTACCTTGAATGTCTCACCTTAAGGGAAGAGGACATATCCTTCCCCACAAAGCATGTTGCATTACTTAAACAAAACACAAACACAGCCCAGACATTCTTAGTCTAGAGGGAAAAAGAAAAAAAGAAAAAGTTTATAAACTTTGTAAGATAAGGCATAGAGAAGAACATATGGCACTGCCTGAGCTGGGCCAAAATGAAAGTGCTGTATAGCTGCAATTGGGATAAAGGAATTGGAATTAGGAGTGAGGGGAGGAGGACCATACTTTTAAGACAGAAGAAACATGTCTAACCAACTCTAGCTTGCAAGCTACAAAGAACCAGACGGGATGCCAGAATACAACTTCATTTCATGTCAACATGGCAAGAGTGATAAAAATACCAATACTGAGACTAAGGATTCTTTTGAAGCACAGACCTGGCATTGGAAACTTTTTTGTTTGCTGGAAATCTGTTCAGGCAGTACATAAATCATTCAGACTGCTTTAGCCCTCTTCCATCTCCCATGACTGCTAGAGAGCAGGAAGTTTCACAGTGCCACAAGGGCACAAAATGCTAAATAATTGCTACCTTGCTTTCATGCTGCAAGTCCAGCCATACATGTGCAGTTACAAACCAGCATTGCCTGTTTCATAAGGGGTGGATATGATGACCTCGACTATTCTGACTCCAATTTCCACAAGCTGCTTGTTAGTCTCTTACCAGTTGCTCAAAATTGTAACCAGTGCTCTGAATACAGATGACTTCTTCACTCTACCATTTTCCTGGTTAAAATGAAGCCCCCTTCATGTCTCCACCTTTGCCACCATCACCTCATACACACACTTTTCATAAGCAGTGTAGGAATCTGTGACTGTTCACAGGGGAAAGTCAGGTCACTTTTGCTAACCTCAGTGCTGCCTTCATTGTCTGCCTTGCCACATCCCCTACTCCTGACAAACAGTACACACATGCACACAAAAAGAAACACAAAATATTGTAGGTTTTGAGCATTTTGTGATATGATTAAAATAAAAAGGCATGCAAAATGAAGATAAGGAAGAGAATTAAGAAAGAAATCACAAACACAAGGTGTACACAATGGTGTTCCTGAAGTATCTTAAATTTTGTAAAGACAAAAATCTGTGAAATTCTTCTGTAAAACTAAACAAAACAACAACAAAAAATAGTGAGTGTTTCTTTTTTATTATTTATTTATTTATGACCAGTACATATATTTGAAATGCTTCTTTTAATGTAAGCATAACTTTAATATGTGGGGTTTCTTTGTTTTTCCAGTAAGGCTTTTATCAACATCATTTCTCATATATACCGAGGTATATAATAGTAATTTCCAAAGCATAAACAGGCAGCCAGCCACAAATACAAATGATTGGAAACCATTACTCTTTTTCCCTTAAAAGCCTGAAATGAACAACACAGCATGACACAATAGTGTCTGAAGCCACTGCTGACAACATCAACTGGAATTTGAGAGAAAGAAAGTGCACTAGTTATGATACCACCTGAAAAGACACACAGTTTTCTGCTTGTTTAGTAGGCAATCATAGTCTTCTAGACAATATGAAAAAACGTGTTATTTTAGTGAACATAATGAATATGCACCCTTACAAGACTCTACTTGCCTTTCTCCTATAGGTATACGGGATTTGCTGCCATGGAATAGTGCAAGGCTGCCTGAAGAACACTAGATGTAATTACCAACCTGACCTCATGAGAAACTGTATTTCCTTTCTCCCTCAACTTGTGCCCTCCTAATATCGTTAGTTAGACACCTGGCCTCATGCAGCCTTCTTAGTGATAAATGTGATGCAGTGCAGCAGCAAAACAGCATAATGACCAAATCTACCAGCTCTGTGGGCAAAGCTCTGTGGATAAAAATGAGAACATGGATTCACTGACTTCAGGAAAGACACTTAAAACAGCAATGCAAACCATGTGTCATGGAAACAAACAAAAAACCAGTCAGAACCAACCCCAACAAAATATCGTCATGTCCTCACATAAAAAAAACCCAAAAACAAAACAAAACAAAAAACAAAACAAAAAACAACAAAACACAAAAAACCAAACCAAACTAAAACAAAGCAAAAAAATAAAAAACAAAGGGGAAAACATCCTCTTACTTACTACCCCTGACAGTAAACAGTGCAATAGGACTACAGCAGGTGGATTTCTTTAACACTCCCTCCCCAGACTACAGATTCTCCCCAGCAAATGTAGTCCAGAATGGAAAGACAAGGAATCCTGTACTGCAACAACTCACAGACATTACATAGCCTATGCCAGAGCCACCATTTGATTTATACATCCAGTTAGAGGCCTTTAGGGTCTATTCATGTGCCAGGATATACTTAAAACCAGCAGGACAGCTGGTAGTAAGCCTTTCTAGACACTGTGATATTCTGTTCTCTTTAGGTAATGCCTCAATCCCAGATGCATGAAAATCTCAATACTGTAACCTAGACAGACCCAGTAAGAGAAGCTATCCCTTTGAATGCTCTCATAATGAGTGACTAACTCCTTGTCACTTGCATTATTATATCTCATTGAGTTCATTTCATTACATTTTATGTTGTTGGTGGGTACTTCTTTTTTAATTTTTACTTTTTCCACTGATTCCACTTTATAAACACAAAATCCTTGAGAGCTCTTATGAAGCACTATACTTTCAAGTCAGCCAGATAGAACAATGTAATAAACATGGAGCCTCAGATTTTCTTATTCAGACATCAAAGTAAATTTGGTCACAAGCATAGGATGCCAATGAATTAATTCCAGGGTATTAAAACCTAAATGTACACACACTGAAATATCTGTGTACAAACAGAAAATCGACATGAGCAGATTTGGTTTAAGGTCAGTTTGTCTTCCTTACAACTTCAAAAGTTCTTATGGGCCATCAGGTCTAAGATTTTTACATTAACCTATTTGAGGTTAAACAAGATTATCTTTAAAAAAGTCTTGTTCTCTTTCTTGTCAGCAGCAGCACACTGTGCTCTATTCCATGTAAATTTGAATCTGCTTTAGAACATGTGTGATATAAATCATATTTCAGTGCCCAAAAGATACCATTCTTTTTCTATTCATTCAATACTGAGGTTCACTCGATTTTCCATGTCTAAAGGTACTTCTACTAAGAAAAATGGCAGTGTTCAGAAGTTGAACAGAGCTCTTGAAAGTTTTATCTTATATACATATTTTTAAGTTCTCTTATAATACCTACTGATTTCAAGAGGAACATTTCTAACACCTTATCTTAAACATGAGTAATCATTGTAGCAGGAGGCTCCTGAACCAGAGTCTGTATTAGCAATGCTGTGCATTGCTATAATCAAAATTTCAATGTAAATTTTCCCCACAAAAAACAATATTCTCTCCATTAAGTCACAGCAAACAAAGTATGTCTGATTAATTTTAGCCCTATTTTTAAAGCACTCCTTTAAGTACCTCCCTCAGGCAACAAAGAATTTGCAGAGTTTTGGTGAAACAGTAAAAAGATCTCACTTTTAATGTTTCTCAAATCTTGCTTATTTTTTTTTCAACTTCACAGCATTTTTAACACACAGAAGAAAGCAGATCAAAGTGGAATACTTGCTGTTTTCTCCCTTCCTTGATATATGCTAAATATAATATCCAGGACAGGACAAGATAATGGATTCAAGCAAAGAACAGGAGCATAGTGCCAGTTGTCTGCAGCTGCCTCAGAATACCCAGAGTATTGTGGGAACTAAAGGACGATATTTGTCATTATTTTACCTTAAATATTTTATTTGCAATTCAGTACAACACAAACTCAAGGAACTGCATTTGTTTTTAAATTTCTAACATGAAATTATAACTTTTCAAGTTAATTGTAGTACAGTCATATTTCTCCTAGGTTCACAGACAAGACATTTAAATGTATTACAAAAGAGTTATTTCACTTATTATGGCAAACAGATGAATGAAAAAATCACTAATTTCAACACTGGAGAAGTTTAAATGAAGGTTACTAATTCTTTACATCAAATTTGAGTCACCTAAAAATGCCTATTCATATTTTAAGGGTATATATTTGATAGGTGGAGACAAGATTTTTCTACCTCCTTTTGGAACTTAGGTAATAGAAATATACTCAGCTTTGTTTCCTACTCATGAAAGTCTGTAAAACTGAAAAAATATTTTAATGATTGACAAATAATAACAGGGAGGCTGTAGTATTTAAGTTTGTTCCTTTTAAGTGATCTAAACAAGGAAATACATGTTCAAAATATTTTTCATGTAAGATGAATGGGTCTTTTTTCTACAATACACAAAAGAAATTAATGAAATAATGTCACTCCTGTGAAAAGCATAAATCCATAACAAGCATCCTTTTGGAATCTTGCTAAAAGAGTCACACAAAAACCCAGGTTAATAAAAATTTAGGCACACTGAAAGCAGACTATCATATATGCAGCTATGAAATTTAAATAGCTTCAGAGTTTTTTCAATATGTTTAAAGTTGAAAAACATGTTGCTCTTTCTCATAAAGAAAAATTTTTTCTTCCTGTTGACTTTTATTAACGTAAATGCAAATATTAATCATACACCAATAACACAATTACTTTTGCCTTCGGAGCCCTAATTGTTCCTAAAGTCTCTCTAATCCTTTTTACAAAGTAAAAATATAAACAAGTTTTAACTCACATATCAGAGCTTTTTTTACAGAAGCTTAAGACAATATAAGGGATTTAAGATGATGTAGAAAATCTAATGTTATAGTTAATGTTCTATAATAAATACTAAAAAGTATTTCTATAAACAATTAATGGAAGCCAGAGCTTTATTATAAGCATCAGCAATGTGACAACCAAGAAATAGCTGTACACATTTTCGAGTGTGTAGAGACATACTAATTGACAGTAGATGGAACAAGTTTATAGGCCATCAAGCCACATAAAGAAGAGTGTCTACATTATAAGCTTCCCTTCTCTTGGATATAATTTTCACAACAGAGGGATGAAATATTCTCAGTTATATAAAGGAAATTATCTTGACTCTCCTATCTAGCATGCAAGACACACTAGCCCTTTCAAAATATTTTTGTTTGTTTGTTTGTTAGTTGCTTTCTGTGAGAAAGTGAAGGAATAAATTCAGCAAATACAATTGTACAGAAACCCCAGACATTGCTTCTTCTTGCTATGGAGCAAAAGGTTTTATTTGATCATGAAAACTGACTTTTCTTTCCTCTGGTTTTACCTCATTTTTTCCGATGCTTATCTGTCTTGCTTATATTCTGTTATTCTTGTCTGTCTTTGCTTTTTTTCTTTTGCAAACATCAGGCATTTGAAATTACTAAAATTATCCATCCAAGTTAAAACATTTGCATGCTTTTTCTCATCTCTTCTTCCTGCTTAGAATGTGGACAACTTAAAGCAGCTGAGCTAAGACAAATCTTTAATCTAATCGAAAACTCACAGGCCCTGGTATTCTTTCATTACCAGGATTCATAGGCTCTAATTCATCTGTAGTTCTCAAACCCAGAGGCTACAGAATAAAAGGAGTTAAGAGAGTTGCTTAAGGAAAAAACCTTCTAGGAGTAAGTCTAGTTGTCAATATTGAAGAGATAATCTAATAATATATGACCCCACAGAGATTCGTATTTTCATTCAACTTAGCTAATTTAACCTACATCTCTAAGGATCTGCAAACACCCTTTAATGCTGATGATGGTAGAAATCTGACTGAAAGTAAATCTGTGACATTAGTTTGTGGGAGATTTAGATCATCTCTTTGTCTTCTAAATACTTAATAATAAAAAGCAAGTCCTTTGAGGAAATGAGTTCTAGCTCTTGTAAAATAAGGTCAAAATGGGTCTTTCTTTAGGTCCCTTAGAAAAGAGTCCAACAAAACTTCAAAGTTTACTTAAAAGATTATTCAAAGATCAGGAGTTGAAAAAATAAATATTTCAGTGGAATATTAAAAAAAATTAAAAATTGGTACTGTCTTGATAGTGGCCTTTAAAATTTCTCTTAAATATGCATTTCTACCTAGGAAGAATACCATTTCTACTCTTGAGGTTTTAGGGACAGGAGTTTTGTACATATTTAGGCACCTTTCTTTCAATCCTATTAAATAAACAACTTATTATATTAATTTCTCCCATTTCAGCTTTAGAATAGAGTAAAATAGAGTAGAGTAGAGTAGAGTAGAGTAGAGTAGAGTAGAGTAGAGTAGAGTAGAGTAGAATGGAAAAGCATAATCAAGTCCAAGTGCCTGATAAATTCAGGGCTGATCAAGAGTTAAAGTACGTTATTAAGGGCATTGTACAAATGCCTCTTAAACACCAACAGGCTTGGGGCATTGACCACCTATCTAGGGAGCCTGTTCTCATGTCTGACCACCCTATTGCTAAAGAAATGCTTCCAAATGTCAGATGTAAAACTCCCCTGACATAGCTCCAACCTGCTCCCACATGTCTGTCCTATCATCAGATAACAGGAAAGAAGAGCTCAGTTCATCTCTCTCCATGTCCCCCTGGTTCAGAAAGGTGCAGAGAATAATGAAGTCTCCATTTGGTTTCCATTAAACCAAACTAGACAAACCCAAAGTCCTCACCTGTTCCTCACTGGATGTTCCTTCCAGCCCTTGATGACTCCTTGATATTAACTGCTGGCCTCAATAGGTCTAAGAGGAGATCAGGGGGCAAGTCTGTTCCTTCCTCCTTGGTTTTCCTCACTTGCAGCCACCAAACATTCCCTTTAATCATCACTAAACTGAATGACTGCATGCAAAGCCTTAACACCACTGTAATTTTACCCACATTTGCTCCCCTGGATGCAGACTTGCCAAAAGCAGTCCTGGTCAATCAAAGTGTTCCAGAGTAATTGTCTGCTTTCTCATGCTGCTTTACTTTTTTAAAAAAAAACACCAAGGACTATTTCCCAAAACAGATCCATACAGAGTTAAGCGGGATTTGCAGCATGAGTGGGCAGTAGTTAAAGGACTGGTGAAATGAAAAAAAAATTAAAAAATCACAACTGATCTTCTGCTAATGTTTTTTCTTGGAAGGAACAGATAACACTGTCTTCTATAAGCAGGAGAGAGAGTCATGCCAGGTGTGAATGCTACAGTTACTCAGCAATAGAAGAAACAAAGATGTTGATCCCATTTTCCAGTCAGAATCTCAAGCTATGCTTGAAAAAAGAAGTAGTGATCAATATTTTCAATGAAATATAATTGCAACATTATTTGTTATGTAAACCTCCAAGGCCACTTTCTCAGGTGAGACTGAAAAAGTTATGTGACCTGCTTTTCCACAGGCACTGTGCTCCCTGCTTTTGCTCATATTTAGCATCCATACCAGCATAAAGAAGAAAAAAATAATATTTGCAAGAATTTGAAAAGTGAACTCAGCAGGTTCATCTTCTATTCAATGCCAAGAAACAATAGTGCACATGGGCCCTGTTTACAGAAATGTTATCTATGTCCTGGGTAAGTTAGGCATGAAATCCAGAAACTTTAAATGTTTTCTGACTGCATTTGCTCGGTGAAAGCCACAGACTAGAAATCTTCTCATCCCCTCATCTTGCACAGCTGCTGTATGTATTATCCAATCCTGAAATCACTGAAAAATATACTAAAGTAAGACTAGTGGGGCACCATATCTTCTAGGGTTATATGGATTTTTTTATAGTCTCAAAGGTCAACCTATGCTTAGACAGCCATCACAGTAGCTACACATTACACACAGGCATGAGCTAAACAAGTTACATGCTACAATGAACTAGCATTCAGGTACATTTGGTGTATAATCCATAGAAATGATTTGTCAGATTTGTTGAGAGATGAGACATGTCATGGAAATAATGACTAATGTCCACTGCAGGCCGCAAGAAAGGCCTAGTATATCATATTGACTGGACTGACTATAAATAAATGTTACTTTCTTTGAGGACATCTCTATTATCTCTTCACTGATAATCGTCTTTACACCAGGGGCAGTGCTAAGGACATGTAAGATTTCATACAGGAGGTACCTTTACAAGCAAGGCAGGCTAATAAATCCAAATAGTCTCGTTCTGCACCATGGAGACCAACCACCTTTGGGCTGAAAAGTCCAGTTCAAAATCTCTGCACTTTAGAACCGATTTTAGAACATGATTACTACACTGATTTTGGAACGCTTATTACTACACTGATTTCAGGCACAAAGCTGACACAAACAGACCCTTTCTGATGCATTTCTGAGAGTGTCATGATCATTCTGAAACTCTGGAAGTTTGTAGGCTGGAAGGAATGAAATATATTTCTCAGATTTAGCAACAAAAAAATAGGAGTGAATAAAAAACAATGCTTGTATGATATGATGAGCATGAGCAAATGGTCTCAAGCCATCATTAATATGCTGTTGGGAAACTGTAATTTCACGATGTCTAATGCCTATTGACTGAAGTAGAAACATACTGGTCTGTTTGAGAAGACCAAAGAAATGCAATTTTTATTGTAATGAAAATGTGAAAAAAAACCAAGATTTTTAATTAAGAGGTCTCTTATTATGAGTCATTGTGACTGTATTTAAGGTCTCCTTGGTTGTTTTTTAACTCATAATTTTACTAGTTATCTCTTTAGCATGAAGTTATTCAAAAAGTCTAGTTGTTCTCTTTATTTCTCAGTGTATGTGTGACTGCACTTTGACCTGTGTGCGTAACTTTTTTATTATAGTCCTGATTAAATATTTAATGTTATGGAGAGATGTAGAAATTATTATGAATTTCTGACAGCAGTGAGTGTTGAGTCACTTATCATTTAGAACAGATACAAAGAACCCTTAAAAGCTCTTTTATGCAAATATGTAGCTGGAGCAAGAACAATTGGACAACTCTGAGAAAAGATAGCATCCTTCCCATCGGCTAACACTGTAATTCTGGGAGCTAACCAGACTCAAGGATGTGAATGGCTTAAATACAGTTTGAAAGGAATCATTATATTATTTTAGAAGGCAAAACATAAATATGAAACATAGTTAACAAGCACTAAGCTGTCTTAACAGGTATTGTTGCATGTCTCCAAAAAATTGTAAAAGTAAGTTCTCATTTCTCAGCTGAATAATAGCCACAGGAGGTCATAAGCAAGGAATATCCTCTAAGTCGGGAATATAAGATCTGGGAAATCTTTTGCACATAAACTATAAGAATTGCTTCAGTGATACCTGAGCCTAAATATTTTGCTATTAACACCAACATACAAAGACCAAGCTTTGGAAAATGCTTCAATAGTTGAGTTACACTATTTCTCTAATTCATTATCTATTGTCCTCTTTGAGGGAGAGTCACCCTCTTTTCCACTGAAAAAAACCTGTTGAACAATTGATTCTGTAAAATGCTACCTACACTTAAAAAATTAGGCATACTGTTGTTGCTTACCATGTGTCTGAAAGGAATAGTGTTTCACAGACATAGAGTGAACCAGATGGAATGACAAAGGAAATTGGGAGTCATTAAATTGCAGCGAGGGAAAATGCTGTGGAAGAAAATTAAAGAGCTAAAAGGCACATATGCCATACAGAGCAAAAAAAGAACCAAGGAAAATACTTTTGTATCTTCCTGCAAACTATTAAAGGCATAAAGAGTGAAAAATGTTTTGAGATTTCTTTTTCATTTTGTTTGAGGTTTTTTTGCTTTGTTTTCTGAAAGTCAATTTTGCCAAAAGATTTATGAGAGTCAGTATCAGTTCAGATAAAAGTGTCTTAAAAATTCTTCCTGTAAGCCATTTTCTTGTTTCATTATTTTATTCTCACAGAAAGTGTTGCTTATTTTCTCCTCCTTTGAAGAGGAAAGACTATCAACTACCACATTTAAAAAAAAAAAAAAAAGAAAAAGAAGAAAGTCTTTGAACTAAAATTAGCTATGGTATTTCAAGCTATTATTATTAAGTTGCATTCTTTTGTACCATCAAAGGAATGAGTCAGTGTAAACCCAGTATCACTTATTAGTTCTTAAGGTGAGCTGTAGATGTAAAGCTGGCATAAGTCAGTGTAAGTTACCCACAGCTGTAAAGCTGTGTTGATATAGTCTTGTCCTGCTCTCATCAATTCTTAGAACTCAGAAGTCACTTTCTAAAACTGGGTGAGTACAGTGTATGGAAGGCAGCATCTGCCCCAAAACCTCCATTCTAGGACAACTGGACACTTGACACTCACAAATCAAGGCTACTGGCACCACCCACAGGGAACAAGGTACCCATCCAAACCAGAAACTCATCTCCTTTACTCTTCCCAGAGAAGGCTACAGACCATTATAACTAAATTTACCTGTGACTCATTCATTTTCCTACTGCATCCTACTGCATTATTTAGCAACTTAAAGTCACACAGATGTGGCCAATATGTGGTCTATGTGTGGACGCACCTGGATATGATTTACCCTTCCAAACAAGAAGGGTCTGTAGCACAAGTCCTTTCAGGAGCAGCTGAGGGAGCTCCAGGTGTTTAGCCTGGACAAAAGGAGGCTCAGGGGGGACTTTATCACTCTCTACAGCACCCTGAAAGGTTGTAGCCAGGGAAGGGTCAGCCTCTTCTCCCAGGTAATAAGTGATATCTTAGGAAGAAATCACCTCAAATTATCCTAGGGGAAGCTTAGATTGGATATTAGGAAAGATATCTTCACTCTAAGGACAATCAAGCATTAGAATAAGCTGCCCATGGTTGAGTTAGATTTATTAAACCACGCAGCTAAAGCTAAGATAGCACTGTTGAATGAATACCCAGAAATACTGAGCAATGAATTCAAGGTTGCAATATGTTATTTGGTAAGAAGGATTTCGAATTTGCATGTGTTGACCCACAACTCTGAAACTACTGAGAAAAGTTTATTTTGTGTACTCAAGGTTGTATTTTCATTGTTAATTTTTCCTCATCCTGACAGAGCCCAGGGTCAACTGTCAAACCTGCTGTCCAACCATGCCACAAAGCTCTGTTTTCCAAACACATTTTCCAACTTCAGGTAATATGGGGTGCCCCCACTCAGGGAGTCAAAGATTTAGTTTCTGATAAGCATTGTTAAAGTGAGAGGCATGGCTTTAAAGCCCGGGAAAAATAAATTCCACCCTCTGCCTCGGGAGATGGGCTCTGTGAGCCCAGGAGAAGTTGCCCCACCCCAGACCCCTTGTGGGGTGGCAGCCCAAGGGTGTTCTGATTGGTTTTGTGCCCCTGGAGCTTCTCCCTTCCTATGTCCCTATTAGACCCCAACCTGTGGCTCAGTCCCATAAAACCATCACCCTGCCTCTATTCTGGGCTCTCTGTCTCTGGATTTCAGCTGAGTTTGCTCCTGTGTAGAATAAATCATTTCCTGAGCTTAACCAAGTAGAAACCCATCTCATGGAGTCCCATGTCAGTCACCAGGATCTATAACCTCCCTGGACTTGATCCTGCAGCTGTGGAATGCAGCAAAATACACTTAAAGACTGTCAGTTCACTTTGATAATGTGTCCAGAGTGACAGGAGGAGGGCTGCAGCTGCATGAGCCTCTGTGTCACCCCATCTTCTCTGCAGAGATGCCCAATACCTTGCTATCCTGTACTTGCTTATCCTGAAGTTGTCTGGTTAAATGCCAGACAAGATCACATGGAACTGGGAAATTAACCAGAACTGAACAATCACCAAAGTGATCCAATATTATTCAGAGTCAAATGAAAGGCCAGATAGGGTGTGGGCGAAACTTGACTGAACTAATTCTTCAAACACTGATCAAATACATTACAAACTGCAGCTTCTTTTACGATGTGTTTTGCCTCTTCCAGCTTCACAAAAAATTTGTTTCTGGATCAGTGTTTAGACATTTTTCAAGCATTTAAGGTTGTATTTACTTCCCAGAGATACATTTTTGCATAAAGTATTGTTATTGCTCATCCATATGATGCTCTATGGCCCTGTACGGAAACAGCAAAAAGATTGCATGATCATGAATCCACACACGAACAATTCTTCACAGATGTGAAATTATTACCCAATGGTCAGAAAATTCTCACTGGAAGTTCTTGCATTGTCATCAATCACATCTTCAAAAGTCTCTTGTATTTTCTCTGATCCATTACTTCACACAGTGTGAGAAGTACCAAATAGTAGAAGCCTTCTTAAGATCAACTCATACAAGTCAAAGAAAACATTCAGAGGAAAAGGAACATCAAATAATAACAATTTTGTGGTAAATTGCATTCTGTTCTATTAGAAGAGGAAGTGAATACACTAACTAAATGATTCTGGGAAGATTATTTACTCAAGTCTAGCACAAACAGTAAATTTTGCAAGTCCACAAAACTGAGTTATCTTCCACATTGACTCCTTACATATGTAAAACTTGCTTATCTGTCAAATTCTTTTTGCAAAAATGACAGTCTAAAGGTCTTGTCATGTACAGCATCTGCTTGCAGATAATGCTCTCTATGCCATTCCAATCTTCTTTCCAAGTGATTTAATTGAGGGAGGCACCAGGCACACAGCATTGCTGTGCTTGTGACAATGCTTTGCTGTGTTAGAAAGTATCAAGAGTCTGCAGGCATGCTCTTTAATTATGAATTTTGGTGTGCCATAGTCACAATCAGCTAGCCAATTGACATTAGCTAACACACAGAACAGCAAATTATTCTAATAGTTAGGCTGTGTTATGATAGCAAGTACCCATACACCATCCAAAAATCTGGTTTGTTGTTATCAGCAAAAGATAAAAGTCATTATTTTGGTAAAGCCAAGTGAGTAATTGTGTGTAATCAGAGCAAGTAAGGAGAGGTAGAGGATATATTGATATATTTTCTACTATTTTAACAAACAGCCCTATACAATCAAATGAACACATCCAGATTGTCTAAAAAATGCAGACAACAGCCTTCCTTAGATTGCTTGCCTCTGACTAGAAGCAGTTTGAAAGTTATAAAGGTAATTTGTATCAACTCATTACTATGTCACCTCGTTTCAAGTACATGCTAGATAAGTAGCAGTAAGCTCTGGGTTAGAGGATTTCACATTATAACCATTAGTACAAACTCTAACAGCACCAAGCTCTTGAAGATTACCCCAGACAGTTATTGAGATTTAGGAAGTGCAGTTTTATACTGATTTAAGACAGATTCTGTAGACAATTTTATCATTTATTCTAGAACTAAGGTAAAAAGCTAATTTGATGAAGAGAACTCATGAATTATTTCCTTCCTATAGGTACCATAATGTTCCCAGTAGAATGCTCTTCTTGCTCTTTAATTCAAGGTAATGATGTTGCTGCATCTTCTCTTGGCCCTTAAAATGCAGTTTAATGCCACATCATCAGTCAAAACTTCTGTGTGATTTCCAAAGGCATTAAAATATCAAAAAAACCTGAACTGAGAAATGAACATTTCTAATGCATTAGAACTTTTCTGGGCTTTTTAAGGGAATTTTCCCCCTTACTCACGATTGTGGAACAAAGAAAATTTGCATACCATGTCAGAATATGTTTTCCATTCATTTCTGCTCTGATTTTCATAGGAAATATGCATATGAAACCATTTGATTGTGCCCCATTGGAGTGACTTACATGGAATAATGTTTACAGGTGTCCCCAACATCATTCACTTTAAATCAGTGACTCTGGCAAAATAGTGTATTTATTGACTTACTTACACCTTTCTGCAATAAATTATCTGGTATAAAAAAAAATAATCTATATAATCTGTATATTCAATATTGAGCCTTTCCCCTGTAGATCAAATCTAAAAGACACATATCAGCTTTTTTTCCTTTTTTCTTATAACAAATATGGTTTGGTAACAGTATTCCTTAAATGTGCAGGGACAGATCAAATTGAATATTCACTCACTTTCATCACAGCCCACCTAAAAATATTGATCAATGCAATTGTAGACCTCTTAGTTCAGAGGTTTTTATAAACTTTAAAATAATTGGGCATTTTTCAATCACTTTGTTTTCATAATTAGTCACATCTATAGCAAAGAAAAAAAACATCAAAAAATGTTAAGTAGATTCAGGTTCTTCTTTACATTGAAGACCCTCTTCAATATAAAGCTAAATGGATGTATTTTCTAATGGAAGGAGAACAATTACATTAAGTGTTATATCCAAAATTTCAACATCCAATTTATTTATTTACTAGAGCACACACTTTAGCCCACACTTTATTCTCTTTTTCTCATATTTCATTGCTAAGCTCTAACAACAGCAGCAAATGTAACCCCACGTTTTGATCAGATAATAAAGTGATAGAATAGGTTGTAAATTATATGATTTCTTGTTTCTGTCACTAATAAACATGAAATTTGTGCCAAAATTTAAGGGATTCTTGATGTTGAATGTAAGATTTCAAGTAAAAGTGAGAGCAGTATAGAATTAGTGCAGGTAGACACTGGGAAGCCCCATAAGATAATATGTCTGCTCTGAGAGGAAGGCAGTAACAGTAATGATACTCATTATAATAAGACTTCCCAGGTCATTGGGCTGAGCGTATGAAGGATGAAAAGGAATCCTATGTTTCACTATCATTTCTTGGTGAGCACATGGGGTTCTCTTCTCCACCATGCTTAGATGTGTCTATGGGAGTAGACACCTCCATAGCAGTACACCATAGAAATAATACTAATACTACTAATAAAGCAAAAATAGAATTTTTACACTAACCTTGGTATTAATACAAAAATAATCTTTAGACCATCACTAAACATACAGACCTATCATTTTGCACTTATTTCCTACTTCTGGGGAGAAAGCTGAAGGGGTTATTGACTCACCATTTTCAAAGTATTTGATCCTGATGTTGGAAGCTTTTAGGTGAAGGAGGGGAGGTGGTGGGAAAAGTTGCTTAAATGAGTTTTGTTTGATGTTTTTTTTGTTTCCAGAATATTTGCTCATGACCTATCACATTGTTAGACTTTACTCTGTTTATCAGGAACACACAGCTTAGTTGAATGAGTTTTCAGTTTGAAGAAGGCTGGTGTGCAAATTCAGAGGAGCACAGAGAGTTATCAATGCTGCTCTTTTATTCATGAAGAATGTTAACAATGATGGTTCCAAGTGTAGTGATAAACTCATTCAACACATTGTGCACTTACAGAAGAGCAGTGGCTTGGACTGAGACAATTCAAAGAAGAACACTCTGGAACTAGTTTCCCCCCTTTATAGATTCAATCTCTCTCCACCAGTAAGAACAAATACAAGTAGATGTAAATGAAAAAATAACAGTTTACTAAGAAAGGAACAGCAACAGGCAAAAAACAAGAGTAAATGACTGGTAGATACAAAAAATACATAGAGCCCCCAGAGGAAGAAGAAGTTGGAGGAGATCAAAGCCCAGACAGAACTTTTCCAGTTGTAAATATGATCCAGATAGAGAAGCGCCTGCGTGGGAGATGTTGAAGAGGATCTGCCTAAAGATCACCCTGTTTTCTGCTCTGTTCAGATGACTGCTCAGCTAAGGTTATGATGACAATATTAGATGGCAACAAATCCTTTTCCACCGTAAAATGAACCTAAGTGAAGGCATAAATGAGGAAATGGCAGATAGACTTACTATCATTTCTCACTCTTTTGTGGTTTCCATTTCACATGTTTTCTTTCTTCAAAAGTGATTATTCTTGCAATGTTCATTCTCAAGTGAAGATGTCTTTTAACAACTTTCTAAGCACATTCTAAATCGTTTGCAATCAAGGAATTAATCAGAAAGGAGTAATATTTAAACAGTGACAAAACACACCGATAGGGGATATTCAACTTTAGGAGCTCAGAAATTAATTTGTTCCTGTGAATAACCCTTTTTCATCCACAAGGTAGTGTGGCATTTCTCTTAGTTGTCTTAATTAAAGTGCAAATTTTACCATAAAAAACAAGAGTAAGAATTGTACCTGAGAAGAAGTTCTACAAGCTAGGAAATAAAGAGCTTATTTAAGTACCTAATAAAATAACTATCCTTGATAACCCTAGAAGAGTAAATCCTAATCCAAAACGTACTTCAGCTTTTGCTCCAGTAATAGGGTATAGATATACCAATGACAACTGTTCTAAGAACAAATGGAAAATTTGTGACTTCTGTCAAAAATTTTAAGAGGAAATGGGAATTATATTATATCTGTAGCTTGTATCTGTGTGTCACAGCTCACTGTGTCCTTGAGAGTAAAGATAAAATAATTAAATTAAAAGTAAAAACCATGCACTTATATATATATATATATATATATATATATATACACATATATATACATATGTGTGTATATATATATATATATATATGTATATATATTCCTCTTATCTCTGTAGTTCTAGTGAATGATATTTAGGCTTCTACAGTATAAAAATACATGACAGATAACCAATGACAAAGGGGACACACAAACTAATACTAATAACACTAATAATAGGAGTCTAAAGGACAGGTTCCAGCTCTTCCAACCAAAAAAGACTGACCTCCTTGATTAATTCCTTCTACCAGAAAACCTGGATAACAAAATTCCCCTAAAATCAAGAGCACACTTCCATAAGGTATTAAGCTGAAAGGGTTAATAATCTGATGGCAATTAGCCTCATTGTTTATAATTTTCCTGTTTCATCTTCCTGCTGAAAAATGTCTGCTGAAGAAGTTTTAAATGAGTGAATTAACAGGACTGCTCATTTCTGTGGAAATCACATTTACAACTTTCTAAGGATGATTCTTAATAGCATAATCAAAAACATGGTTTGTAAGCAATTGATGCATGTTAAAGAATAAATACCTCAAATTTTGCCTTGTCAGCAATCTCTGTGTTCATAACAGTCTTAAGGTAAAAACATTAAGCAAAAGTAACAGTTTATATAGATTTTGAAGTGCACCACTAAATACTTCAATATTTTGATTTAGAAAGATTAGCCCATATAAATAATCCATCAATAATTGTTTTAAATGTTTTGCACAAAAGATACCTTTCCCATCATTTATTGTTCTTTGGGCTGCAGATCAGAAGTGCTATGCTTGAGGACAGCAGCACAGAGAAAGTTCTTATCAATACATTTAAATAGCTCAGAGTAACCCAAAGGGAAAGCAGCCTTCCACTCAAACACTCTGACAAGGCATAGATTGGTCTTAACAGCAAATGAACCTTGCAAAGAACTCAATTATTTATTTATGGAGTTGCCAACATGTGCCAGTCAAAGTAGGGGACAAATGAAGAATACTAACTCGAGTTTTGGCAGGCAGCACATACCTGTGTGTACTTCGTAACCTTTTGATATGAAGAAATGCAGTGTAACTAAAAAATCCAATACCTACTTATGCCTATTAACATTTACTACCAAATGTGCTTCCTATTGAAGTGACATTTTCACCTAATGAAAAAGATGTTTGAGTTCTAATTCAGACACTCAGTTCAAAGAAACGTGTCTGAGCAAGATTTGAGTATTGAACAAGAACTTATTTTGTCATGCAAGATTCAAAAATTCATAGTTCCCAAATCTCAGCACACTAGATAACCAAATGAATTACATACTGAAGTAGGGAAAGCTCAGAAAATATCTTATGGCAAAAATTATTTTATTTCTCCCTGCAGATTTAATCTTGCCATTTTTTGAGTAACTTTTAAGCAGTTCTGGATACCTCCTGCAGTCAGTGACTTCTTTGACTCCTGAGACTACAGTATAATGGAGTATTGAGACAGAAGTCAGTAATCTTGAAGAAGAAAAATAATAAAAGTCAGTGAAACTGAAATAGAAAAAGAAAAAAAAATCAGTCATCTGCCAATATTGGGTAAGCAATGGTCAATTAAACTATTTCAGATCTGTTTTCCAGTTAGCTGATTTCCCATCCTGAAAGCAACATTGCTTATATCTATCAGCAGAGAACTGCTCTCAGGTTTGTGTCCCTTCTGCAATCATATTATGAACAATTGTGCTGGAAAGATGGAACAAAGTATCCTAAATCAGAGGTATCAAGAATCACAGTGTTCTCTGTTCTGATTTTCTATATATTATATATTCCTTTGCAATTCAAGTTCTCTTTCAGACAGCAATAATAGCAAAATATATTTATATTCAGAAACATGTTACAGAATAATTTATGTCAAAAAAAAAGGGGGAACAGAACACTGAGAAGTACTTTGAGAAAGTTTAAATACTGAGAAACATTAGGATTCATATGATGCATTTATCAGGAAATTGCCAGCCAGCTTCATGTGTTTTCTTAGCCATTATTCATACTTGATGTCCAGAAGCACCATTTATCTCTACTTTTTGAGAGAGGTTTTAAAAGTACAATGGCAAAAAATATTTGCATTTCATGAGCTGCAAACAATAAAACAGTGTTATAACAGAGGTCTATGTGGCCTTGTCCTACCTCTGACTGGCTAAAGTCAATGCCTACACAGGGTGTAAAACAAAAACACCTGTGATATTTATTTCAGAAAATCTGCCCACCTTTCAAAAATCCCTGTTTATTTCTTTGTATGTCACATATAGTGGTAACTCTTGTGAATTTTTCTGAGGTTTTTGAACACATGTAAAGATTTGGCATTCAAAACATGTAATTTAATGCTTCTTTGGTGAGAAGTACTTCATTTACTTAAGCTAATTAGTTGTTTTATAAGCAGGTTGTTTCCTTTAAATCTGTTGTTTCATTTGATGTGCTTTGCACTTGGATTGTGAGCACCTTACTGTCACTCTTTTTTTAACACTCACATTTTAGAAACATATAGCTTTCCCTACCATGACTGACTTTATTTTTTCCATCACGAAGAGTCTGAGCAAGCTCCCCTTATGGGAAAGCAATTCCACACTTTGTTAACACTTCTAATTCTTTCTGTAGACTTTTAACTTCCACTTTGCAAAATATAGGCTCCAGAGAGATGCCCAGTATTCAAATAATGTTATTTTGTGGGCATATATAGGGGAACTGTTGGTTAGAGATAGATTCTCTATCTCTTCCTCAGAACCAGATAAGGTTCTTAAAATTCTGTTTGCTTCTGAGATGATAGTTTCACAGAGCTGTCAAACATACTGCCACTTCTTCGATAGGAATAGATAATTTAGAGCTCGCTACTGTTTATAAACTTAAAACTACTTTTCCACCAGAATATTGCTTTGCATTTATCAATTTTGAATTTCATCTGCTATTTTGTTGCCCTATCACTCAGTAATGGCGCTCTTCACAATAAAACAATATCTTGTGTTTAGAATCTAAAGAGTGTTTAGAATCTGCAGAGCCTTATCTGTATCTTTGCTGGTAATACTTTCTCCACATGTAATGTGCAGCTTACAATCTCACTGTTTCACTGTGTCTTCCAGAAGTAACCCCTCCCTGTTCTGATAACTTATAATTTTCTATCATCTTTTCTCTTATAACACAAATTTGCATGAAATCATAATTATATAATGGTTTGGATGGGAAGAGGCCCTAAAGATCATCCAGTTCTATGGGCAGGGACACCTTCCACTAAACCATGTTGGTCAAAGCTCCATCTGACCTGGCCTTGAACACTTCCAGGGATGGGGCATCCACATCTTCTCTGGAAAACCTGCACGAGTGCCTCACCACCCTCACATGGAAGAATATTTCTTCCTAATATCTAATGTAAATCTGTCCTCTTTTGGTTCAAAGCCATTCCCCCTTGTCCTATCACTCAATGTCTTCGTAGAAGTCCCTCTCCAGCTTTCATCAAAGTAATCATCTTTATCCTTAGTTCTTTGAGAATTTATGGATTTATTTTTAAAGATTATTTGAGGTTGAACATTGCCAAATAGTTTTTGAAAATAGAAATAGATTTTAACTACATTGTGTACTTACCTACCCAAGCAATGTCCCATCACACCCTTCTCACAGGTTTCTAGGGACTTGTAGAACCCTGCTGTTCTCTCATATATTGTTAGCCATAGTATATGACTAAACTTAACCATGCTTGTAAGTTTGAAATTACTCTGAAATGAGACACAATCCAAATTTTCATTGTATAGACCCTGTTGAAGGAGAGGTAATGTATCAAGAAATGCTTTCTCATGCTCACAATTAAATAAAAAGCTTATCCTTCTACTTGCATAATATGTTCTTCTAAGTGAATATAAAGTGTATAATATAAAATACATTACCTGCATAAATAGAATTAAATTTTAGATTAAAGCAATTTAACAGCCACAAAAGAAGTTGAAAATTGGAAGCAGTATCAATTCAGTTTACAGGGGACATTATCCAGAGGCTGGACCCTAGTTTAGATCATCATCTTAAAAATATCCTTTTCTTTTCTGCATTAAGATCAGAATATATGAGTTTCCACACCATTTGTGATTTATCAGCCACAAAATTTGTTTCCAGTAGGAAACCCAGAACTAAACAAAACATTACTTGACCCAAATTTCTGCAGTACTGAAACATTATGTCGGAATGCAGTGGTATTATTTACAGTGTTGTTAGACACTACCTCAAAAAGACAACATGTTTTATTAGAGAAACTCATATGGCTAATCTTTCAACTATATGCATTCTTCTCCCAGGCTGAAAAGAAAAAGAAAAAAATTCCAAGGTAATGCAAGCAGAGAACACTAGGTCTGAGATAAAATAGATATGTTAATTGGGAAACAGCTAAGACAAAAGCGGGTTAGAAATGTTGGAACAAAGGAAATGTAATGGAAAAAGGTGATAAGATAGTTTTTTCTTACAGAAAAGGATGAGATTTACCAGTGGCAGCACATGACATGATAGTTTGGGAGGGAGAGGGAAAATGATCACATGCTGTAAAAAGAATATCTCTATCATGTTCATGATTTTTACTATCTAGTAAAGATATATTGTGAACTTTTATAGCAAACCTGGACACATCTGTAAATTTTGTTTGACTGATTTACTATTTTTCTGTTTAAGGAATGAGGTACCAAGGTTTATCACAGGTTGGTAAAACGAAGACAAAGAAAAAAGAATATTTTCTAGTTCATCATTTTGTTTTAAAATGGTTCAAATATAAAGCCTCTGCAAATGCTAAGATTTTATACTCACTGGATCTAAAAGCAAGCCTACTGCTTAAAACCACCAGATTTCCCATTACTGTAGTTAAATTCCTGCATAATAGGCTTTTTAAACACTGAAAATTAGGACTAACATTTTTTGAATAATCTTTAGGGATAATACCCATTTAGAAAAAGGTGTGAGTATTTTTTAACCTTGAAAAATATTTCATGAGGTTATTTTCAGAACAGCCCTGCAATAACAAGGTAATCAGACAAATACAACTATTGACGGAGAGGTAGTATATCACCAGAGATGCAAAATAAATTGCATGGAAAAAAGGTTTAAATTTTTTTCAACATTATTAGAATTCAAGATGTTTAAAATCAGAATGACAACAAAAAAAAGAAGAAACAAAAGTATATAACCATGATAATGTGGAAAACAAGTCCTAAAGACATTGCTAGATGCTATACCTCTACTTTAAAACACATAGCACTGCATGATTTCTTAATGTGTATATAGTTAAATTATATGATTTGATTATGGTCAATGGACAGGCTGTGTTTAGAAAAAAATTAAAAATATGTAATGTATTCCACCTTATTACAATTTGATTAACTATATTGCAAAAGGCACATTTAAAACAATTTTTTTGCAATGCTGTTAATATTGTTTACAATACCTCAACAAGTGCTCCATAACAGAAAACTTTCTGCCTGCTAGCATGTAAAAAAATTGATTCACTTCTAATTGAAGAACAAACTTGTTTGAGGTGTCTGCCTAATGACACATTTAATGAATAAGCAGCCATTCTAGATGGAATGGAATCTCTACTTTCAATATAAATTAATATGTTTCTAATAAACACTACAAAATAAAGCTTGATTGTTTCTTTCTTCTACACTGTGATAAATGTGCATTATAGAAAAGAAGTGGAGAGTTAAAAAAAATCACTTAAGTGTAAATATATTAGATTGTGCACAGCAAGTTTAGAGTTTCCACCCTGTCCTCAGTGATTTATAGCTCCACATATTTGCTTCATCATTCTATCAAGGTTTTCTGTTTGTTTTGTTTCTGCTTTGCTTTGTTTAATTCATAAACCAGAGTGGAATGGAATAGAAATCTGTAATCATGTCCTAAGGCACACTCTTCAGTACAAACAAAATCATCAAAAAACAAGTCTTCTTTGCTTTCACAACATGATCGTTTAAATTTATATTATGGATATCACTGGTTGTTCATTCATTTAATCCAAGAAAAACACAGAATAGCCGTTAAGTGTGTTTTAGTTTATGATACGTATTCAGTACCTTCACTCTGCACCTGTAGAACAGTGGCACACAGGAGTGTTACGAAGATGTAAGGAAGATGGCATCCCCTTTTTAGTCTTCATAGAGAGTGATGAAAGATGGCCTTTTCCTAATAGTGATCTAAAATGCTTATGGTTTAATTTCAGATTTGAATGGTTGTAGTGTCCTGTCTGTTCCCCTGCAGCTGATTCTAAACATACCCAGGGTGATCAGGCTATTGTAACTAAAGTTGGGCCTCACTGAAAATAAGACTCCCTGCAACTCCTCCACATGGAGCTGAGCCTTTGTATATGTAAATGTGTGCATAGTTATTCCCATGAAAAGACAACTTAATAGAAATAGAAACCTCTCATAATAATATTTTCTGTATGTTAATACCACATGTGAGGCCACAGGCTTCCTCAACATGGAGATGCTTTCAATCTAAACCCTGGAAGTGAAGGCTGAGGATGTTAGCTCCTAAAGGACAGGGAAGGAAAGTGGCAGAGTGCCTAAACTATAGGTTGAAATATTCTTCTGTTTATTTAGTCCCCAAATTATTTAATGCAAAAGACAGAAACAAGCAAGGACTAACAGCTGTGCTCTCCTCTGTGGAACCCTGATTTACAAAGTACAGATGGAAAAAGAATCAGAATCACATCATCTCTTGGCATTTGTCAGTATAAATCAGTACATGCTATGGACTACGAGAGAACTAGGTTATAAACCATTCTGATATTTACATTCCAACACAGTAATTCTAATGCTAGTGTAGTAGCATCAGCTACAGGCAACTGCCTGTAGCTGAATAACAAACTTTGTAGTATTTATCCTAAAAAAATCCCAGATTTTACAATTTATTTTTGTCTGTGTAATACCAACCATTTTGTAATCCCTACTCAGTGCATTAGGATTCTCAGTAAATAATCACAGCCAGAGCATCATAAATCATTTACAGTATATAGTGTTGCTTGAAGAGCCCCCAAAACAAATACCAGCCATCTGCGAGAAATGTAAATCATCATTTCAGAGGAAGGGCGCATGTGGCAGCCAGGCCAATGTCAGTCAACCCCATTAATTATGAAATTATTTATTTATTTATTAGCATTTCTTCTTGAAAATTTAACCAGCTCACACAGATTGTCTCCAGGGAAACCACTGCTAAATGAATTCAGGACCAACTTCATTCCTTGTAGAGCTGTATTCAAATATCTGGGGTATTTTATCATATCCTAATCAGCAGTACTTGTCTAACCACAAAACAGGCAGTTTGGCCTTTGCCTCCATCTACCTACACTTTTGAAAACAGCATTGAAACCAGTATTGGGCAGCTGTCAACAATGCCATGTCAATATCTTATGGTCTCAGAAGAATAATTTGCTTGCTATCGAAGCATCATCTCCCAAAACAAAAAAAAAAAAAAAAAAAAAAAAGGGAAAGAGGTATATGGCCATAAACCAAAATCAGCACAGGGTAAATCACCTTCCCAGTGTTTCAGCTCCACACATACACAGCTTTGCTAATAAGGCACAGAAAAGAAACAGACAAAGCCTTGTCTGGATACTCAGCTAACTCTAGACTCTGTTCCTTGAGGCAAAAACTAAACATAAGCCAAAGGCATGGATCAAGAATCAACATGTTCTCTCTGATTTTCATTTTTAAAGTAAATATTGATACACAAATTACTCTGCCTTGTGTAAATACACTAGTAATAAGTGCATATGCCTATAATAAAACCAAATTTTCAAACCTTTGAATGGAAAAAGACTTGTTTGTTGTAAATTGCTATAAAGTACTCTTTCCTACAGCTGTTTAGCCTGATGGACTTTGGACAAAAACCTCCCAGGAGGTGTCATTTTGGGTACCTGGTAGATCAAAATGTCTATGCCAACATGTTAAACCCAAAACTGAGTGCCTTCCATCAGAAACTCTATTTCCTCTGGAAGCAGAATGTTACCCACAACACTGATTCCGTCAGCACATAACATCTCACTCCAAGAAAACACATACACACATACACACACACACACACACACAGATTTGTCTTTCTGTGAACAAACACTACATTTTTGACAACCAGTTCTTACATAAAAAATACAGTTTTAAATTACTTCCAGGACCATTGGTAAGAACAATCTCTAGACTTTAAGACATTTAAACCTATTAGCCAAAAAAGGAGCATACAAAACATGCTATAGAGTTTGGGTCAATCTTTAATACCTGTTACTGTGAGAAAATCTCAAATTTATTTACAAGCTGAATTCATCCAAGCTGGAATTTGTTATTTTCAGCTATTAAAATAAACTATCTTTCTCTTATATTCATCTTTAACTAATTTCCTTGTTCAACCCATGCTTTAAAGTCACGCTTATAAATATTTCATATCAGTCTGTCTTGTTAGGAGTTCTTATTTAAATTTGCCTTGTTTTATTTATTTTGAAAATAGAGAGAAAATTATTATGTTCCTCTGCATCTGTTGAGAAAATTCCTCTTACAGTTAAAAATGATAAAGCTACAGAAATGTGACTCAACCAAGGGTGTTACCCCAGAGTTACAGATGCAGAACATGAGTCTACATCATTAATTCTGTTTGCTTAAGAAACAAGAGACCATGTCCAAACACTGATTTAATGCTGTGATCCCTGAATTGGTTTCATAGAGGAAGAGAGGGCCATTAACCCACAACAATTAATTCATTTACTGATTCTCACAAATTTCAGTCATAATTCCTTAAGTCAGGGATAGTGCACAGACCTGGGAATAAAGAGCACTCTGCAAAAGACGTCCAGTAAGTGTGAAAAAATATATAAAACTGGGCCTTAAATTTTCACAGCAGAAACCAGCCAAGGAAGTAGCTGCCCCTGGCATCAGCTGTTCTGGACACAAATAATTGCACTTGACCTCAACCTTCTCAAAAACTACTGTGCTGGGCTGACATCTGCACCTCCCAAGGCTCAGCCACATTACTGATATGAGGCTGAATACCCATTCAGCTGCATCAGTCCTGGCTGCACAGATGTACATACAGCACACTCAGAGTGAGCAGCCTAGAAAACCTCATCGGGTGCTTTGTGACTCTTTTGAAGAAAATAAATCCCTGTGCCTGTCGGCCTTAATGTCCTGGTGACACCAGAAACCAGCATACTCTCAGAGGTCTGCTGAGAAATCAAACACACCCTACTTCACATAACCTTTTTTCCGATTTAAGCTTACAAATTATTAATGTTATGGTTCTTGAAAAGTCATTCTGGGGTGTACATTTATTAAGATGTTATTAAATGTACTGAAACACCCTAACACAGCATGAAGAAATTCTCGAAGCTCTGTCAGAATGCAGATAAGACTTTGCTGAAATAAAATTATACCATGTCCCACTTTAGTAAGATTAAAAAAAAATATATATATAGTTTTTGAGACATGTTATCTTTCAAAAGGAAATAACTGTTGGCCAGCTAAAGCATGGTAGTATCAAGCACTAAAAATCAGCATTTTACATTAGTGTAGATGATTTAACTCAGGGTCTGCCACATTCAACTGAAATGTTGAAATAAAGGTGGGTCCCTGTAGATTTTCACAAATATTTCCAGATATTCATGCAGTAATAACCTTACATCAGATTCACAGAATTCTCTTTTCCCTACATGCCTCTAGTGTGCAGGATTACAGTACTAACACTAAGCATAAATGAAGAGTTACAACTTCCAATTCTTCTGGAAATAATGAGAGCAGTGATTAGAAAAGAAACAGCTTTCTTAAAGTGACCAACAGCATTGAAGGAAAAGCAGTTTAAAATACTAAACCAAAACCAGTCTGACAATTTCCATACATTGTTTCTCTGTAGCTTTTCTTGAAGCTTTGTTTTGCTTTACATTTGAAAAGTTCCAAATCCTTACAAAGATGGCCAACTCTGCTCCCTAAATTCTCTATTAACTGACCTTTTTTTGTTTTATCTGAGAATATATAGATACATATACATGTATGTGTATATATATTTCTAGATACCAGCTGTCCTCAGCAGTGAGTTTTGCAAGGAGAGTGACTCTAATCCCAGAAATGGGTTAAACTACTGAGCTTTTTACTGCTTGTTGCACTCCATGCGATTTGTAATTGCTGTGACCACATGACATGCCCTGAACTGACAATTTTGACTTGTTTCTACTTTCCCACTTCCAACACAATATACATGAATGCACGGACCTAAAAGTCTAATCTTTCTCTTTCCTCTGCCTGCCAGCCTTTCCCAAGATCTTTCTTAATGGAAAATTGGCCTAAAGAACCAACTGAAACAACTGCTGCCTATTAAACTCTGTTCTCCAACTCACAGGCAGCTTTCCTGTTTGCCTATCAATTGATACAGATAGGAAAGCTCACTGCTCAGAAGAATTCTTCATACACAATAGGGCAAAAGCACACCCTAATATTGCAGAGATGACAAAAGCCCCAGGTTCAGTCATGGATTTGGATTGCAAGCATGTCTGTGTTTGTGCAGTATCTGTCAGTCTGATGAAAAATGGTATGAAAACAGGCAGGAGCTTCCAGACAATACTGACCTGCAGAAGCAGCTTCCTAAAGAGCCTGCTGACTGTGAAGTACAACCCTACAAAGCATCTTTTCCAGATGAATTTTAGTGAATCAGAAGAAAAAAAAAAAAAAAAAAGGGGGGGGGGGAATAGTTAAGGAGGGTGACTTGTGCTTTTGGCACCTGTTTGCTTCCTGTGGTCTCCAAATGGAACCCTGTGCTGTTTCTGCTAATCCATCTCTGAGCTGACAGAGGTGCAAGCTGTAAGCCACAGATTGCATGCTGTGCTAGAGAGGGGCAGAGCTCAATAAAAACTATTATTTCAAGGCCTATATCTCATCTATTATTAAACCTGTGAAAAGATTTTTAATTTCCTGTGCAATTATATGGTGCAATGTCATATTTTAAGGGGGGTAAAGTGGGTAAGGGAACGAGGGCTTGCTTTTGATCAAAAACCTGTTTTTCATATTTTATGGTTTGGATAGCTGTGTACCTTGGGACCTAATTTGAAACTCAAATACATCTCTTCAGTCAGAATTTGAGTAAATCCACTTAACTATTTAATTATTCCAATTTTTCCTCATAAAGGAAGATGAACTATTAACGCCTTGCAGTTTGGAACACTGCAAGCTAATGTTACCTTTTTATCCACGTGTAGATTTCTTGCTTATGTGAAGTAGAAAAGGATAATTAATGCAATTTTCAATGAATTAATACAATTATTTGACTAATGTTTTCATGTCATGTGTGACACAAATCAAATTCTCTATTACTTTTATTTGTTTTCTCCTTAGCTGTGATTATTAAACAGTCCATAACAATGACCACTTTTCTATAAAAATATAGTATCAATTTATAGTCTTATATTCTGACTGGGAATAAGATCACAGGAAATGGGTTTTCGGAAAAAGGAAAAACAAACCCAAAAGACTCCCTGTTTAAACAGCAGTAGGGCTTCTTTGCAGAGTGACAGAAGCAGAAAGTCCCAGTGGGGCTCGAGACTCATCTGTGAGACTGTGAAAATAAAGCAGCTTCTGACCTTTTGTAACCACTCTCAGCTATGTGTTATATCATCATGGAATTAAAATTCTTTTATTCTGCTCTTCTGTTTCAGAAAGAATTTGGAATAAATATTTCAGGGGAAATTAGGTTTTCCACTGTTTACACAGGGACTGCATCTTTACGTGCCTCAGTGTTCAGCATCCAAATGTACTGTCACTTTGATTATATACAAGATAATGAAATATTGAATAAATATTCATAGGAATTCAGAAAGGGATTATGATAAAAGGAAATGAAACCACTATGTACAAGGCAAATAAGAAATGATTAGCTATCTCAGATCAGGAAAGGTACAGCTGCAGGTCAAGTGTAGAAAGGAGAAACTCACTTCACATGGTGCCTCAATCAGGTAGAGGACGAATCCCTGCAGCCCATTTATGAAGCCTTAAAAACAAATGAAACAGGTACAGTTTTAGAAAGGGTTTACTGGAAGTATATAAAGGAACTCAAAGGCAGTTCTGTTATTTACAGAGACGTACATATATAAACATATATGAATATATATATATGTATGTATATGTGTATGTGTGGGTAGATAGAGATGGACAGAAAGAATAGATCAATAAATCAATCTCATCTCCTTTCTTAAACTGAGAGAAAGAAAAAGGGACATTGATTTCCAAATGCATTTTATAAAGCAGGATTCACTCTGGAGAAAATTGGAGGTTCTGTGTAGCAAAACTAAATGCACAAACTAACAAATTGCCAAATTTGTTTATATGAACCAAAATGTATGTACATGGAAAACACCATTACAAAGGCAGCACTTCCACAGAGGGAGCATCAATATTTTCTTCCACTCTGTTAACCAGTCAGACAGGGAACAGAAAAGAATGACAAAAGAGGAAAAAAATTTAAAAATGCTTTTTTAAAATAAAAAAATGCCAAGTACGTTGAAATACAGTAAAGCAGAAAATCTCAATATCCATCAAGAATTTTTTTCTGAGTTATGAGTAAACTAACATATTATTCTTCACCTCTTACTAGAAGAAAAACAGATTATATGGTCAGATAGCACTTAGAAACACCTGTGCAATCTGTGCTCTCTTTGAAATTCACCTACATTATACATCATCATCTTTGATAGACTTTAGAGGTGTAACTGCTATCAGAGTTTCTGCATAAAGGTGGAACTTAAATATTGTATCTCAAATTTGCTGTTACAGCTCTGCTGTTTTCAACTCTTGCAGGCAGTCAGATATCCTGGCTTTTTTTGTAGCTGCAGTTTATACTGAAAGTTGTAAAAAACTGCTCACCTGCACCCCACCCAGAAGGAATAGAACCTAATCCAATTTTTTTCTAGAAGGCAGGCAGGCAGTAAGGCAGGCAGGAAAGCAGGCAGGAAGGCAGGCAGGCAGGAAGGCAGGCAGGAAGGCAGG
>NW_015379261.1:1863856-1875559 GCF_001522545.3 Parus major | reverse complement strand
AAGAATGGAAGGAAGTTAGTTTGGTTAAATCTACTACGACAGCATGAGTGTCATGGACACATCAAGCAGAGCTCTGACAAGGCATAGAAGTCAGAGAGGTACTATAGAACATTGTGCAAAAGTCAAAAGGAATGAAGAAACAGAAAAAGAGAAAGGAAGGATTTAAATCTTTCCCTACAAATAATATAAATGTTGGATTTTTTGATGTAGTATTCTCCAAGATTTTGATGCCGTGATTTACACTTCCACAACTCAGTTCTGAAAATCTGTTTAGCATTATTCTTCATTAAACTAGTATGTCAGAGGCTAGTTAAGCTTCTGCTATTTGGTGTTTTGGGCATATTATATTTTGCAGTGCACACAATGAATAGGATGTTCTTCATTTATCCATTACTTCATTGGTTGAATTAGATATTATATTAATTTAATGTACAGTGCACATGGTTAATCTTCACTTTCATGTATTATTCTACTGAAAAAAGATATTTAAAAATTGGTAGGAACCTGATTTAATCACAAGGCCTTTTCTGGAACATCTCTATTACAGGGTAGCTACTAGTAAAGACCACTCTCTGTAAAACAAATCCTTAACAAAATGTTATGGTGAATGTCTCCATTTAACTGAAACAAGCATATATTGCATATACTTTTACGCTTCTATGCAGTACCAACTAATTGAGAGCACAATTACTTGATAGCGCAAGACACAAAGGGCAGCTTTATTGTTGCCCTTCTTACTCAGTCACCTGAAAGCTGGCTACAAGGATGAATTATTGAAATGCCAATGATCTGATTATTATAAGAAAACATTATCTTATTTGCACTTACATAATCTTCCATTCTGGTGTGTCATCCAGACAGTGTCTTGTTTTGGCTATATTTGGAAGGCCAATTCATGGTCCAATAGAGCTGTATGGCTGAGAAAATGCTGAGAGGAATTCCACATTCTTGCCTCTTTTTACTGATTACTGGAATCACATAAATTGTAAAACTTTAAGATCTCAAGGTGAGCTGCTAGCAGACATGGCTGTTGGTAAGCAATACAATTTTTCAAATCTTTTATAATAAAGGTATTATTTTCTGAAATGACTTAGGCTTCTAGGCCAGCATTGTAAAGGCTACTCAAAAGCCTAAAGGTAGGAATGACATTAGGCATTTCAAAATGTTTGAATGAATTTTAAAATCTGGCCAAAAGGAATTCAAATTTCATTTAAATTAAATTAAGCCAACTTTTTTGGTCCTTTGCTTTACAACTTGTTATAAACTTTATACCTAAAAAATCTAGCCTGATATTAAAATTAATCAGAGAAATATTGGAGTAGTTTCCACTACATTGCTCCTGAAATGTTCACATCTGTTAGCATTCAGAGTATATTTTCATAAATGCAGAAATCTTTAATCTTTCCTCTCTCTCTCTCTCTCTCTATAAAACTCCTTGTATAAATATAAATTGCATTATTAAGACAGGGAAACAAATTTAGCTTAGCCAGCAATGACTGTGTTTTGAACCAGGGTAGGGATCTAACCCACTTCATAAAGTAATAAGCCATAAAGTTCAGATAAAATTTCAAATGCTATTCAGATTTCTCAAACTTCAAAATATTCAGGAATTTTATGTGATACTTTTGTAGCCATCATATATTGCTGAATTTATTCAAATTTTACACATAATGCTCAATGTTGATTGACATGTCCTTGTTGTTTTGTCAAGTCAGGTCTCTGTACACCACCACACCTTCAGATGGCTGACACCAGCCTTGGCTCATTCATAAAAGGGGGAAAATTAATATATTTGGTCGTTTGGCTTTGTGACTGTGCTTCTCATCATGAACAGCAGACTCTGATCCTTGATTGACTGCAAGACATGATGTGAAATGCTATGAAAGAAAGCACTTGGTAACTTTGCCTATTCTATGACTAAGAGCCAGTGCAGAATGGTTATTTTGCCTTGAATTTACTGGGCAGAAGGAAAGACAATCACCTTTACTATGAAAAAACACATTGAAATAATAAAATTACTCACTGCTGAGATTTTAAGACTTAGAGTATTTAATTGCTCCTTTTTAGTAATCAAAGCTTGTAATGTAAATTAGTTATTAGGTGATCATCCCTGCAAGCAAAGTAGTTTGTAAAACAGAAAAGTAAAAAAAAAAAGTTGTATGGCATGGGGCAGCAGCAAACACCACCAGAACCAAAAAGCTGTTAACAAATAAACAGATAACAGCAGATAACTGGAAACTGACAGCCATTAACAGACAACAAATTTGTTCTGCATTTGAACTGAGTTTTAGGTGATGATAAACTACTTTTCATCTTACAGAATGGATTAGTCACACAGTTGAGCCATTTTATGTCAGTAAGTCTAGAAAACCTTCATCTGAGGGTTCTCCAGGAACCACTTTCAACCACTAATGTTCTTTTCCATTAAGCCTTGAAATGCTGAGGAAGAACTAGGAAACTGGTAGAAAAGTAATGAGTTGATAATGTGCATATAAACAGATAAACAGGATGAGGTATGTAATTACAGGTTAATGAACCTCAAAAAAAAAAAAAAAGAACGAAAAAAAAAGAAGCATGCTACAAAACCCAAATTATAAAGAATCAAAGAATTCAAAGTGCTAATAAATCTACTTCCTGACTATGTGAGAAGATTTCAATAAGCACTACCAAACTATTCTGTTTTCTTCACAGGGAAATGAGAAATGTAATAGAGAGAGTCACATTTCGGTAACTGACAATATGTGTACATGAAGTTTTAATGAAGTTTTAAGGAAAACACTGTATCAATATAGCAGCTAATATTTGCATTAAAATCAGACATCCTGGAGTTCCAAATATTTTTTCTTTATATAATATGTTACTCTCTAGGGGACTTTCAGTGGTCCACAGGAAAGGATTCCTGCTCCCTGTCTTTAACATTTTTAGCATTGAAGTAAAACAATCCACAAAATCACATCAAAGAAATATGACACGTGAAGGGAATAATAATTAATACTGATGACTGGTAAAAATAATACAATAGGCTGGTAAACACATATATGCAGGTTATATTCACCTAATGAATGGTCTATGAAAGTGAAGAAGCCAGAACAGAATTATGAAGTCACTGGTTCTCCTGTAAGAATTGGTAGGGCATAAAGCTTTCAGCAGAATATTGTAATCCAAATCTTTTGGATATATGAATAGGTAAGACTGAGTTTGGAGGGAAAAGAATGTAAGTCCCTTTCTGACAGTGGTAAAGTCCTCACAGAAATCTGTTTCCAATTCTAAAAGCTCTGATTCAGAAAGATAATGCTGCACCAGGGCTAGTTCAGCAGAAAGCCATAATGAATACAGGACTGGAAAAGACCCTTAGCAAAGGAGGCAAATGGGGATCAATATATTTAGGTAACCAAAGAAGAGTATCTGTATCTGTAAGTCCCTTTGTGGGAATATTATGAAAAATAAATTCCAGCAAAAATTAGGTGAAAATACACCCAAAAAATAATAACAAATACTTTTTAATTCAGGAAAAGGAATTTGTAGCATATCATTATAATTAAACCTTCAAGTTAACACAGACATCTGAACTTTTTCTCAGTAAAAATACTAAACTATTAATAACAACTTGAAAAAATACACTTAATTTCTATAAAGCATATATAATATAAATGAAAAAAGGTAACTTAATTTTCTTCTAAAATTTTGTCTGTTTGAAACCTTGAAGGCTTTCTTTTAGTTACCACTATTTGACCATCAAGACTGAATTTTTCAAGGACAACCCCAACAAGCAGGAATTGTGGTTTTTTAATACATATTTTCCTGCTTTGTTGAAACTGGATGAAAAATTATCCTTATTAAAATAAAAATGAAAACAAAAAACAAAGTAGCAGAATTTTGAGTAGATAGAAAAGAAAACAAACACTGACTCAGTTTGAAAAGTTTACCAGAGTAAGTAAGGGTATATTTATTTCTGAGTAAATAGACATAGAGTTAAGGTTAAAGACCAATACAGTTTTTGGTACTTTGATACAGCTGAGCACCAAAAAATTGTATAAAGGAATCTAAATTTAGACCTGTCTGTTTTACAGAAAGTGACACATGGAGAAATCTGTATTTGTTTTAGAGATGTTTGATATCTACCATTTCAATGAAAAATGTAACAGCAGCTACATAAAGTGGATTTGGCATATTTGTCCTATATTTTGTGAAAGAGATGGATTTAGCTCCAGCATTTTTTTGACAAAAATGTGAGATCTTTGCCAAGTCTTGTCCAATATTTCCTTTCAATCACTTGTATAGCTCCTCAAGCATAGTGACAAAATAAATTATTTCACAGTGTTCCAATTTTACAGCTACTGCCTGTAATTACATTACTTTCTCAGTTAATTGTAAAGCTACTCATACTTATCTAGGTAATATTTGTTCAGTTTTAATAAGGTCTATACAAACCTTCATGTCAATCTAAGCTGTTGAAAACTCTGTTTCTCAGCCTGATATTTTGTGACGAAGGGCAGTTTTCTCCTTTTGCTTAACTAAAGCTGGAAGGATATCACTCTAGAGTCCACCCTCAGTGCCTGAGATGAATTTGAGGTCAAATTACTAATACATATGGGAATTTAGGGTGGCATTTGTTCAGTCTACAGTAGGAATCAAGTAACTACACACTGGCATCTCAGAGATCTGCATGGCTAAACACAGGTTAATATACATTAAGTATTAATGATATAAAATAGCTTAGAAGATATTTTTGTAGGCAGGATTACATATACCCTGAGAAGTGTATTTTTTCCTAATTTGACTTTTAAACAAAACTATTTAACATTTTTTCTCATCCACTAAATCTGAAAATGCACACTGGAAGCAAGGAACTGATTGATAGGAAAATAGATTTTAAATAAATTTTCCTAATTAATATTGTCATTCTGAATTTACCATTATTCTATGTGCCACTCTAATTTACTACCAGTTTGCGGTCTCCTAGACTGGATTTCTGTATTGCTGCTCCTGCTGCCCTTTGGTGGGAAGTTGCAGCAGCTGGCTCAGTATTATCAATTTTAATGAATATCTTCATTTTACAATACATCATAGATTTTTTTCTACGGGAAAACCAAAAACAAGCATGAAGAAATTATTTATTACCTCACACTATGTAAATATCTATGCTTTAGCTTTTTTTTTCTGTAAGTATCATTCTTTTCAGATGTTAGCTGAGAGAATCTGGTTGACTTTTTATTTTATTTCAGTTTTTACAGTTCATTATATCTGGCTGCCACAAAATGCACAAAAGCAATAAAAAATAAAGGTGGAACTTTACATGGAAACTTTATTTTAGTGTTACAAATAAATGGTCTCTCTCACCTCATATATTCATGTGAATTCTGTATGAATTAGATCAATACCCAAGGCACATAAATCCTGTGCCACACAATAGGTTTTGCACGGCTGTCAGTCCTGCACATTACAGCACCCCTCAGTACAAATGCTCTGAATATCAACCTCAGGTCTGAGCAGGCAACTTGATGGGTCTCTGATAAACAAAAAATAAAGGCACATACTACTATTAATAGCTCTATAACCTGACTAATGTCTGTATCTATACCTGTGCATTATAAACCTCCTGGGATCATCAGCAAGAAGTAATCTAATCCCCAAAACTCACTGGTCCTTGAGAAGCTGCTGTCCTGCAGTCCCTTTCTGAGCAGCTTCCTCAACATCAACATTTGGGTTCTAACTGGAAGAATGGGAAATCATGGAAAAGGCATTAGGTTGGAAAAAGAAGCTCTTAAGATCATCAGGTTCAATCATTAACCCATCACTGCCATGTCCACAAGTGCCACATATAAGCATTATCTGAACACTTCCAGGATGGTGATTACACCACTTCCCTGGGCAGCCTGTTCCAATGTTCAACAACCCTTTCACTGAAGAAATTTTTCTTAACATGCAATTTAAACGTCCTGTGGCACAACTTGAGGCTGTTTCCTCTTGTCCTGTCACTGGTTTTCTAGGAGAAGAAACCAATACCTACCCAGTTACGCCCTATTTTTAGGGAGTTGTAAAGAGTGATAAAGTCTCCCTTGAGCCTCATTTTCTCCAAGATAAACACCCCCAGCTCCAAACTCATACTCCAGACCCTTCACCAGCCTTGTTGCCCTTCTCTGGAAATTCTCCAGCACATCCAACACACCTCTGCCTATGACAGACTGAATCAGGTTTGGTATTTCCTGTGAGTGATTTGTGACTCTATGCAGGTAACTCTTGTTCCTACTCATCCTCCTCTTATTTTTCTTCCTAACACTTCTAAGCCCCTTTGGCAGATTTGCAGATGTGCTTATTCCCTATAGAGGATATTTAATAATAATCATGTGCTATCTCAGTTTTAAATCATGTACCACTGAGACCTGGTCCAAAGACACATCATTTCAGTCAGAAGCATGTTTGTACAGACTAACAGGAAATATTGGATTTTTCATGTCCTGGCTTTTATGTTTACATTTTAACATAGTTACTTGTGCAAGTACACACACTTCACACTGATACAGTGAAATATTCCCTGATTCAATTTTTCATGTTTCTTAAAACATTTTTTTATGCAAACTATGCACACATAAGAATATTTTTGAAAGAAATCTCTGATCCCTTTAATAAAGCTGTCCAGGCAAACACAAGAGTAAAAAGCCATTTCATTCTGCGGAAAAAAAAGAACCATGTATATGATCTTCAGCCACATTTATACTTTTACTCAACATGTAAATTAAGACATTTTTATATAAGCAAAAGGTAAATGTACCTTTGAAAGAAAGATTAATGTTTTTAAAATAGGAAATCTGAATTGTGTTTTCCAATGAAGAAAACACTAAATTCATAATAAATGTCAATACAGTACAGACAGAGATTTTCATCCCACCCAGTGCCTTTGGCATTCTTTGAAGCTAAATTGCAATTCAAAAAATCATATAGACACTTATTTTTTCTGAGACTAAAAACTGACTAGACTTCAAGTGCCTGCTTAGACAGCTGAACACTGGGGAAAAAAACTTACAACATAGCAGTAAAACTAAAATATCTACATTAAGTTTAGCAGAGAAAATCACAAGAAAAATCAGGCAGCAAAATGAGAGTTCATTTCGGAAAACAAAATTGAGAAGAAAGATAAATTAGGCTTGAAATACATGGCGATATATCACAAACTTATATCTTTTACTCTGGATTTTTCAGCTGCTGAAGCTGAGTGTCTTGGGTTGCAATGCAAGAGGTAATCAAAAGTATGTATTCTACTACCATCTGTTGACACCAGGTGGAGCACTGTTCTTTATCTCTTCCATGACTCATCCTTCCTCCAGGGGATACCTTCTGTTAATGGGCCATTGAGTCTTACAGCATGACTGATAAAATTACATCATCCCATTGTAAAATGCTCCACCCAGGGGAGGAGTCAAGCATTCCTGCCTGGATATAATCTGAGGCTTCAAACACCACAGTCAGCCTTTCTCCACTGGATTCCCAGAGGAAGACCAGACCCATCTACACCACCACTAGACCTTCAGAGGAAAACTACATCCTTCTACAGGACCATTGCATTAACAGAACCACATTTGTCACTCCAGGAGGACTGTAGCCACCATTTAATTGGCCTGCTACCAACGCCCTGATCAACAGGGAGTCAAGTTGTATCCTGACTGTTAGTGTTTTTTGTAATACTGCATTTTTATTTTAGTTTTCCTGTTGCAGTCTGTTTGTTTAATTTTGTTAAGTGTTCAGTTGGTACATTCCTGTTGCTCCCCTATCGTTATGTAATGGTTCTGACCCCAAATGTCAATATTGTTAACCCCTCCTCTTGTTCCTGAAAGTTCCTTGCCAGTCACCTTCACCCTGCCCCTTCTCCCTATCCATCAATGTAAACCCCACTTTTCCTTCCATTTCCTTCTATGTCTTTTATCCCTCACCTAGTACCTGATTCGTTACAAAGTTGTTGTCCCACCTCTGTTGTAGTTCCATTGGCCCACAGCGTTGTGAACCCCTCCCTTGATTCCTCCCTGTGTAAGCCCTGATTGGTCCCTGGATTGTACCCACCCCTGCTTAAAACCCGATGCACAGAGGTGCTCAAGGCTCCTTCTCTGGTTCCTTCATCCCAGCCTGAACCCTGTCACTATTTCCTTCTTCTCGTTAATAAACTTGTTCCTGCGAAGTACGAGAGACTGAGCCTCCTCCATCCTTTCGCTGCGACCTACGACGCCTGGGACTTGCAGAGCCCGAGTGTGAGCAGAGCTCTGAAGGTTCAGCAGTAGGGCATTTGTTCCCCTGCTGTTCCCCACTCCTGACTGCTGCCAGCGCTGGAGTGGAGCAGAGCTAGCCTGGAGCTTCGGTTAGCTGTGAGGAGCAGCATCATTTTCCTAGTAAAGAACTGTTACACCTATTCCCATATCTTTGCCTGAGAGCCTGTCTCTGGAAGACAGGTGTTCGTTAAGGAAGACAGACGCCTCCCTTAGAATGAAAAATGCAAACCCCTTCCCTCTGAATTACTATAATTTTGAAATCAAGGGGCTCTCAGCAGAGATCTGGGGATAGGAATAATGACTCGGTGATTCTCGAGTGTGGTCCGGCTAGCTCCGTGATGATGTTTCTCTTCACTCGAGTTTCGAGCCAGCATATGTTTGTGGGGTTCACTGATTTTCTTCAAGAATCCAAGTCTATAGAGCGAGTAAAGAAATAAGGGGGGGACTCTTTCTCTGGTTTGCATTCCACAGTTTATTTCTGTGAAGGGGAATCCAAGAGATGAGAGACAAAGGATTTGGGGTCTGGGGGGTCTCTTTTAACAGGGTTTCTCGGAGGGAGGGAACATCAGAGAAAGAACCAATTATTTTCTCAGTTAGTACATCTTACAAACTTTCTACAAATCAAGGTTACACACACCAAGATAAGAAATAACAGACACCAGCTTCTTCAAATGCCCACAAAGATGTAGGAGTATTCTCCACAGAGGGGCAGAGGGGGAGAGAGGGGGGGGCTTGGTTTCCTGGCAACACAGGGGGAAGGAAAGGGAAGGGAAGGTAAGCATGCCCTCTCAGCTTCCATAGTTTAGAGGCATTCTGGGACAGGAAAAAGTTACAAACTTCCGTGTTGGAAAGAAGGGTTCTCTTCTCCCAACCCCGTGTTTTCCTGGGCTAAAGAAACTTCAAGCAGCTGGAAATGCCAGCAGGGTCTTCTCTTTACTCTATCCGGCCTCTCGGCGTGGGGCTGAGGAGAGGAACTTCAGTAACCATGGTAACTTGACACCAGGTAAACAGTTAGGGGAAAGAAAAACTGGGGGGTAGAAATCACAACTAAAAAATAGGAAAAAATACATTTCAGGCTATCAATTACAACAGAATAACAGTTCTTTACTAGTATGTATAACAACGCAAACAAACAACGACTATGGTATTAATAACAAAACAGAACCATGTACCCTGTGACAGCCTTTTTGGCCAAGACAGAAAAGGATGGAGGAGAGGCTTTGTTTCACAAACCCCCTCGGGCAATCAGTCCTAGTGGTCCTTCAGGACTTGGCAGAACACCTAGCTGGAACAGCAGGAATGAGCAGAGATCCCGGGCCAGTGGACAAGATGTATCAGCAGCTCTGCAGTGGTCGTTGGCACTGTCGCATGTCCTGGCAAGGACAGTGTTGGGAAGGTAGAATTAGAAAAAAATTATTAATATGACTTTGTAGCCAGAAAAGCAAAGGAAGAAATACAAATGATAGCACGGTTTGAATAATTCAAAGAAACCGGGCTAGTATGCCAGAACACATTTTTTCCTGCAATAAAACCAAGCTGAGACCCCTCATCCTAGCCTTATAAGGAAAGGTCTGAAGGACCCTGAGATAACTAAAAATATGCAAAAATAGCGATTTCTATAGATTGCACACAAATGTTACTGTATTGGTATACTTAGAAAGATTGGTCAGTGAAAGAATAGAATATTCATATGTATAGATTATATAAGTAATTGTAAAAGAGAGTTCGCTCTCTTGGTCTCTCTTGGTCTTTCTTAACTCCTCTCTTAACTCTTAGCACTCTTGTTTCTCTTACTACGTTCTCTTGCTGCTCTTTCCTGCTCTTCTGTATCTCTTTTTCCCGGCTCTCTCACTTCTGTTCTGTTCTGTTACTCTCTTTCGTAGCAATCTTAAGTCTTCATATCTTACCCTCTTTTGTATTGTTCTCTCTGAGCCTGCTTTGAGCTCTATCTGCTAACTCATAGCAGGCTCTCTCTCTCTCTATCCCACACCCTGAAATAAACTTCTAACACCTAACTCGATTATAGAGGTCTTGCCGTGTCTCTGACCGTCCCCCGAAAGCGTCTCCTACAGGACAGGGCCTGCGAGGCCCCATAGATTAAGAAGAAGCAACAGATGCTCTGTCTGGGTTATGGCGAATTCCTTTCCCCAAGCACCAACAGCTCTGACTGTGTGCTGCTCTGAAGCCGAAGAAGTGAGACCACCAGCAGCTGCCCCTGCCCTCCCTTTTACCTGCCCCCCTTCCCCTTGGGCCCAGCCCAACTCTTTGTCTTCTCAAGCACCAAATAAGTGCCAGCAGTCAGGCTTCCCTGCAACTAATGGGAAAAATTCTACAGGTGAGAAGGAACAAAAGGAAGGACATCTAACCCCCAACAGAACCCCTTGCTTTCAAGATAATAATATTTCAGAAAGGGGCAGGATTTAAATTTTTTCCATTTCAAGAGAAGTTCCTGCCCTCCTTAGCAAACACCTGTCTTTTTCAAACTAAGACACTGCGGCATGAACAAGGCTTATCAAAAAAACTCTGAATGCTCCTTTAAGTTATGAAATCTGATTCTTCCTCTAAACTACTTCATTGATAAATACTAAGACTTTAGCTGAACCAGTCAAAGCTGTGAGGATACACTCTATCTTCAGAGAATGAAAGAATTCTTAGGGTTGGAAGGGACATCTGGAGACCATCCAGTTCACCCCCCTGTCAAGGCAGGCTCACCTAGAGCAGGTGACACAGGAAAACACCCAGGTGCATTTGGAATGTCTCCAGAGAGAGAGAGAATCCACACCTTCCCTGGGTAGCCTGTTCCTGTGCTCTGACATCCCCAATGCCTCATGCTGAGGTAGAACTTGTGTGTTTTGGTTTATGGCCATTACACCATGTGTATACAACAGCTGCACTTCTTGTCTCAGACACAGAGGGAACTGGCTATTGCTGCAGTGAGTACACACAGAAACACAAAGTGGGTAGTGATACTTGCACATGCCACGTATCATAATACCTTATACTATTCCCTTGAGATTAGGAAGAGGTGAAGGGGAGATGGTGTTCCATGAAACCTGATTCATGGAAAACAGAGAACATGTTACTTTTGTAGAGGTGAAGAATATCCCTAACATAATTTTTAAAGAATATTACACTTTTAAAGGCTAGTTTTGGCTACTCTTATTTTTAATATACACAAGTTTAATGTCAAGTCTTCAAGGACTTGTTATAAATGCAAAGGCAATTTATTGATTATAAATGAAAAGAAAGATTTATTAATGAACAACGGAAAGCAACAATGATAAAATACCACAATAAAATAGTCAGCGCAGCGCTGGGTGGACAGGGTCTACACCAAAGGTATAGGATTCCCAAATCCACGTCTGAGGGTTTCCAGGCTTGGGTTTTTATAGAGGTTTTATGTCCTTGGGCTAAAATTCCAAGCAGGTTCCATTCACCAAGTGTC
>NW_015379261.1:1850970-1863581 GCF_001522545.3 Parus major | reverse complement strand
TTGCAGCTTGATTGTTCCCCACAGAAATCTGTAGGGCGTTGCTCGGGTCCGGAGGTTGGTGATTCTCTGAGCCAGCTCTATTGTGTCCTTGATGGCCCTCATCTTGTCAGTTTTATCTGAGTAGATGGGTTTCCCCTGAGTTCGTTATCTTGGTTGTTGGTGGCAATCTGTCCTTTTCCAACAGGGGTTTTTCGACCAGACCCGGAGCGGGGTTTTTTGGTTTTTTTTACATTTTATATTTCACTTTATTACAAACATATTTATTTTATATCTTTCCGAATTTTTAATACATGCAATAATTTATTACAGACTGATCCTTTGTTTGAGAATGTTATCACAGCATGACTTACAGTGAACATTATTCACTAAGTTTGGGTACAAAGCTCAGAAAAATTAGAACACAAAGTTAATATTTTACTTATAAAATATTAGTAAGTGAAGGGAATCTGGTTAAATATTCAAAAATTCTTAAGAAATGCTTTTCCCTGGAATTTTCTACTTGATTTATTCATCAAGTCTTATTCACCTGATTAATTAACTCATAAAGAAGCACATGACATTTGAAAAAAAAAACAATCTGAGGATTTATTGGAGAATTACTTAAACTTGAAGTACATCTAGGGAGTTAAGGTTACTTTGCAATTTTTCAAAAGTATTCAACATATTTCTTATTTTCATATCTTCTCTATATAACAATATCTTTCTAGGTGAACAGGCCTTTCCTTCTAGGGCTTTCTGTTATTATGTCATTCATGTCTATTTTTCTTCCCACTCCAACTTTTGAAAGTGGTTTTGGTAGGTTTCAAATGTGTCATCTTGGCAGACCATTTTCCTATGATTGATCAAATCAGTATTTCTCAATATTTTCTTTTCAGTTTCTTCAAGAAACTGTCATCTTGAGTGCTGCACAATTTTTTCCCCTCTTAATTATGTCATGTATTTATTATTAACCAAGACAAATAGGCAGAGATGAACATACATATATGTGGAACTGGAAGCACTTCTTAACTGGAAAGGCTTGCAAAAGAAAACACAATATCTATCAATATCTGCCTTCTTTGACTAATCAATAAACTGTAAGAAATATGATAGGTATTTATTTTTTTATTTAGGATATTTATGATCGTGTTCACTATATAACTAATCACTATCACTTCACAAAGCTAAGCACATACATTTGACCTACTAAGAGAACTGACAACAAAACTGTTCACGAGCGCTAAACTTCATCATTCTTTCTTCATTGAGTAAGCAATGGGCTATTTTTGTCATTTTGTAAATGACATTGAAATGATAAGCTTATCATTTTATTACTAGGGGTGGTTTTTTTGTTTTAGTTTTGGTTTTTTTGTTGGTTTTTTTTTGGCTTTGATTAGAAAACAGCAGCTCATTAGCTCCTCTTCCTGTATATGTCCCCATCATGACTCTGAAGAATGCCAGCACTTGAAATAGGACAACTTTTTTTTCCTAACTCAAGTGCATTTTGCCTTTGGACTTTACACAAAATTAATTATAATTTTCCCTTCTAATCTCTAGTACATCATTAGGACTCTGAGACTCAGAATCTGTTTTCTCTAAAAAATGGCTAAGTGCCAAACACCAGTGGCATTTTAAAATGGAACTGAGTAAATGCAGCAAAATACATTCTCCTTCCCTGGCATTTACCCTCTGTTTTATCCTTGTGTTTCTGAGATGTCCTCTAGAATGACTTTACTTGCATTAACTTTTTCTCTGATTAAAAAAGAAGGAAACATTTTAATAAAACCAGAGATTTCACAAGGGGGCATATGGAAAAACCCAAGACTATGCACAGACACAGAGACATTCATCCAAGTGTTATGATCAGCAAGTGATCACTTAGGACTCCCATCCCCAATCTACTTTAATTTACATATCTGTTTTTTCACCTTTCACAAATAATCCAATAGAAATGAGCTCTGAAGCATCCTCAGGGCAGCTCAATATTACAGAAGGTATCAGAGAAGAATGACAAAGTTGAGGGGTCCTTACAGGGCTCTGTCTGTAGATATTTCTCTTTAATGAGCCACCATCTCAACACTGCTGCTTTGTGAAAAGCTGCTGAACTACAGCATGAAGCTGTGATCCCTCAGCTATTCCTTAAATCTTTTTGCTCTCTCCTTTTAGGTGCTGGGAACTGAAGCAAGGAGGAACAAAGTGATTGCATAGAGAGGAATGTAGCTCATGGGCCACAACTTTGTTTGGATTTACAGCTAAGAATCTCTGCACACTGAAGGATGGTGACATGATAGAAGGCTCTGGAACTTTGCAAAGCTTTTTCTTACACCAAGGACCATACCTCTTTTTGCAGTTGCACCAAATTAAAAGGAATGCTCTAGAGCATTCAGAAGAGTCCTCCCCAAATGGTAAAACAGTAGCACATTTTAGCCAAGGACAGGGACCTAAAAGCTGACAAAGCTAGTGGATTTGGATGAACACCTACTACATATTGATCAGACAAACAGACAAGTGTGCATTGTGCACGACACTCAAAAAGCAATTGGGTTTAGAAGGGCCAATGAATCTTTTAAGCAAATAATTACTTATAAAAGGAATAAGCTTTTTTTCCATCACTGTATTTCCCCCCAAAAAATGCATAAGCTGGCCAGATACTGATTTGTTAGCAATGCAAAGGGATGAAGTCTTTAACACTGTTACAGAATTTCTATACGGCACCTGTTGACCTTCTGTGCTTTTTACTCTGTTTAGTAGAATTAAAACACTGTGCAATTCAAATAAACTGTAGGAATCAGAAAAGGTTAAGGGGCTTTGCTAGTAAGTATTAAGGGTTTGTTTTTCATTTATTTTATCCAAGAAATCAAAATTGATGTTTTCAGAAGGAAGTATCTAGGATGTTGAATACACAAAAGAAAGCATGAAGAATGAGTAAACAAGGTATGAATAAGTCACATAAATAGGAACTTGTCAATGACAAAATTATTCCTGATAGCAGTACTGTTCTTCCTTAAGGGTATAAAGAGCACTTAGTTTGCTAAGTACTAACTCCTGATGAACTAACAGGAGTTCAAATGTAACTTCATACACTCTGTAGGAGTGAAGAAGGTATAGATTGTTCAGACCACTGATGAAAAATGTGAACAGAGGGTAAAAATAATACATAGAAAAGAATTAAACCAACAGTAGCCCAAGTGCCACCTTAAATTACACACTATGAAACCCTACTCAAGTCAACACGAATATATTCCATAGACATATGCTTCAATCAGTTTTGAGAACTGAAGACATTCAAAGTTGCATAAGCACACAATGCACCATATATACATACTTACATTCAGAAATTTCCACCAAAATGGGAAAAAAGAGTTTATTGTGGTAAACTGGAAAGCAGTTCTGAACACAATATTATCCTCTTAGATCACACTGATTGATAAATGCTCTTATTTAGTCTCAACAAGGTTAATTTAAATGATATCCAAGATCTGCCTTATTAAAAGGACAGTGATAACCTAAAATAATGCTTTTTTATTTAGAAAACTAAGTTTGTTTTGTTTGTTTACTTTTAATTAGGAGAAACAGATTTATAGTCATACTGTTTTAATGCCCAGACAATTGTATTAAAACTGCTAGGTGCTATTTGCCTTTCATCATTACCCTTTTCCTTTATTGTCTCAAACATACTGGAATTCCTGATTGTTGTGTTGCTCCTGACCATTGTCAGACATAAAATAATACAACTTAATTTATATTTTTATCAGTATGGTTGAAATAAAGTATCTTAAAAATGCAAAGAGTAGAAAAAGAAGCATCTAATATTTGATTATTATGTACTTTAGAATATGACCTCATAAAATCTCACTTCAGTTTATGGGACTATATTAAATACCAAATGATCGTGTCTATGTTTCTATTGTCTAGATTTCTCTTAAGAAACATCTGTGTTTTATTATTTTATTTTTACAACTCATTATATTCAGATCACTGATACAGAGGAGATTCACTTAATATTTCAACAAACTGATAGGATCTAGATCCATAGATCATAAGGACGTACCTACATATTTCAAATCCAAAAGATGAAGTTCTTAAAATTATTATTGATCAAAAAATTTAGATGAAAAGCTAAATCACAGCCTTTAAGCCTCTCCAGAGTTTTTAACAGCAAACTGTCAAGGCTCCTAGAAACTACTTCTTGACATACTTACAGGAATCCCATTTTCAGGCATTTAGCTTGTAAACCAAGCTCTCCCCAAGGAAGCACAAAGGGGCTGCTCTCCCATGTGTGATGCTTCAGACGCATAATCCAGTTGGAATTTTCAGCAGACAAATAACCTACTGTGTTTTCAAAGGAAAAGGTTGCTCCTCCACCTAGTAAATAAACCTTATCTTTACCTCTGAAAAATGGTTCAAAAGACAAATTCTTCCTTCATTGTTACTGGTTTGGGGTGGTGTAAAATTTTCTTCACAGTGGCTGGTGTGGGGCTGTGTTTTCTACTTTTGTGAGCTGGAAACAGTGTTGGTAATGCAAGGATGTTCTCCTTACTGCTGAGCAGAGCTTACACATAGCCAAGGCCTTTTATGGTCATCACACAACCTTGACTACAAGTGGGCTAGGAGTACACAAGAAATTGGGAGGGGACACAACTTAGACAATTAATCCCAGTTGTGAGTTCTGCTTTTCTGGAGATGGCTGAACATCTCTCTGTCCATGGAAAGCACTGGATAAATCCCAGTGTTGCCTTGCCTGCAGGGCAACAGCATTTAAACAGCAACAGCATTTGCTTTACCTGTTAACTGTCTTTTATCTCAACCTGTGAGTTTTCTCACATTAGCCCTCTGATTCTCTCCCCCATCTCACTGAGATGGGGCCTGTCTGTATAGGACTGAAGTGCTGGATGGAGCTAAACCATAGCAGTTGTCATTCTTCCTGATGATTTTCTGATCTCTTCAAGGCCCTAATGCATCATGGCCTGGAATCTATTTAGCTAAAGGCACAGGCTATCAACACAGAAGTCTATTCTGTATTTCTCTCAGTATAGTAAGAAGTATCCTGCACTACAGTTTTTCTAAATATCTGAAAAGACACAGGATAAATTCCAAGAACTTCAGTTAAAGAATTAGACCACTGCAAGTAAAACTGACTGCTTGTCTAACTCACACTATCATGTTTTGAATTAACCATCATAATTAATGCATCAGTCCTAAGGAAAAGGTGATTATTTGTACTGACTATTCTAGAATCAGTTTTTCCTATCATTACATTTTGTGATAAGCACTGCAACTATCTTTTTGCTCTCCTGAATTATTTATAATTTGTTTTTGTTGAAGAACTAAATCTATGACTTAATCACGTGTACATGTCTTCCCAAAAAGTAAAAGTGTTTGACAGCAGAATGGAACTGGCTGAGGGGTTTCACTGCTAGTTTTCATCTCACTCACATTCAAAGCAACTTTTATTAGGCTTCAAATACCAATACTATTTTAAAAATGGTACTTACTTACTTAAGAAACCAGAGTTTAAGCCATATTGAGTCACACAATACAAGATCACAGCTTCAGATAGAGACTTGGAAACTGTTCTCAAGTGCAATTTTACAGATACCTAAAGGTTCACAAGCCATCAGGAAATACCCTTCCAATTTCTCAAAGCCTAATATGATAGTAACTGGGCTTGGGCCAGTAGGTTGGGGATGCTGTATAATGCTGTCATTTATGGTCTTTTTTGAGAGTGGAGACTTGTGACTTAATGATATTATTAATTGTCTCTGAATATTCATTTACATGAGAGAATAGAAGAGAATATGGCATTCCAACATATCCCATTTCTGTCCTTAGCTGGGCAAAACACATTTGCTTGAAAGCAAGTTTTGATCAAAATCAGATGTGAGAAAACAAAGAAAAGCAAATAAGAAAATTGCATGTACATTTTCAGGCATGGCATTACGGTATTTTCCTTTAAGAGTCCAGTTGTTTAAATGCCTGGAAAAATTCTCCATATTCCAACCCGCTGCATGCACCAAGTGTTAAGCATTCTCTTGTTTTGCTATACATAGGCACAGCAGGCTCCTCCATTGCTACCATTTAAACTCTTTTTTGCCTTAAAGAAGCAATCCTAAATGTCAGGCTTCCCTACATTGCAATGTCAGGCTTTCTTACATTACCTGCTCCAGACAATCTGGAAGCCTCCTGTGGGAAAATCTATGTACAGCATAAAAATCAACATTGCAGAGAAATTTATTTTATTCTTCACAAATCCGTGCCATTCCCCTGGATTGAAAGGAACCTCATCTTATACTGTCATCTGTCTTTCTCCCCTGCTGTCCCTTCCCTCCAAAGTAGAGCAGTTCCACTATTACAAAATATAGTATCATAGATCCTTACACGGAGTTTTATAGGATTCTGTGTGGATCTTCAGAAAATACATTTTAATCAAGCAAAGACAAAGGTGAGCAAAGGAATAATATAATCATCAGTATAATAATAGAAAGAATAATGTAATCACTGGTGAAGTAAGAGATTACTTTAAATTTTTCATTTCATGAAATTATTCTCTGTGATTCTTTTTCTTAATAGATAGGAAGTATATTTTACATTTGCCATCAACAAAAAGACCAAATTGGCTTGCCTTCTACATTAATGACTTATTGCTGGCATTACTGTCTAGATTATTATTCAAGTCTGTACCTTGATAGAAGCTAGATCTCTATTTTGTTATGTATTCTATCAATATAATGTACACAAACATCTCATCTTGCTAGTACATGACTAATTAAGCAGAAATACATCCATTCAATATATTATGTAATTAGCTGTGAAAGTCTCTAGTTATGATCAATAAGCAATTTGAGTAATCATTAATCTGTGCATTGAAATACAGTAAGAACAGAGATGATTTCAAGACTCTTTGCTATATATATTTTTTCTACATTTATTCTACTGGGAGAAGACAAAGAGGTTCTTCCTTTCAGTAATGTTATTTTCATGCTTCTACTACTTAATATGCTTATTGTTTATTTAAAAAACACAATGATTGATAATATAATAATGACTAGAAAGAAGCCAAGGTTAAAAATATATGGATTTTCCTTCCCCATTCCCCTCCTCTTTCCTTCCTGTAGTGTAGTAAGTTACTATTTATTTTTACTCATGAAAAAATTCATCCACGAAACATGAGTCAGCATTCCTTTTGTCCAGGAGGCTTTTTCTTAAGATAGAGGAAGAAAATGAGGAGTTGGTACTTTTGTTGTTAATTAAGGAAAAGCTTTTAAAAATCCAAACTAAAATAAATGAAACAACTCCAGACATCAAAAAGCAAATCTATGCATCTTTTTGTATCAAATAATAAGTCAGCTGATGAGTTCAAGTACTGAATCAAGATGCTATATATGTAAACTTTTTTTTTTAATAGTATTTTCTTTAAGTCCATTTAGTTAACTGTATAACCCACAAAATATTCTGCAATCTTTGTCTAATTCTTAGCTGTTCAGACAGCTTACTTTCCCCTCCCTGCCTCCTCCACTTCCCCCCCCATTATAACTGCAGGGGGCTGGCACATTCCTTTTATCTTTTAGTGCTTACTCAAACTATTGTAAACAAGAAACTACTTCCTTTGAGAAAGTAAATGATTTTGCTGATAGCAGCCAGTCCTTCTGTGCTAGATAGGTGAAAAAAGATGAAATGAGGTTAATTTAACAAAAAAAAAGAACATGAGGGTGTTGCCCTGAAACTTAAAGCCTTCTGATAATGTTTTCATAGTTTTAGTTACTTTCCAATGGAAGTTCTATAAACGTAAGTTGTTTATTACATTACTTCTAAGAAACATCCTTTGATGGACGTTTTGCATGACCAGTGTGCCTGGGAAGGTGGTAACTTAATTATTCAATCCCTGGTCATTGTCAAGAGTCTATAAATACTGGAGTCAGAAAATAAAGTTTCTTCTTTCCTGTTCTGACATTGAGAGGCGTTTGTGTGAATCATTTTGTGTCCTTTAATGACAATGAGGGTATTTTAGAAATCTTTTCTCTTTGGGATTATGAAGTTGGCATAATCATGTTTAGTGTAAACCAATTAATTTAGACTAGATTTTGAGCTCAAAAAGAAATATATAATCAATGATGTACTAAAACCATCTGAAACAAGGTAAGTACATCTTTATCTGCTCTCTGATGTCAAGATCATTCAGGCAAATTCAAATTATATGCAGCAAATGATCTAGGTGAGTCTGTTCTTCAGATAGTATCTTTGAAAGAATCAAGCTGATGAAGTCCTGGACACTTTTAAAGTGAACAAATGCAGCTTCCCTTTCACAGTGATATATTCAGAGACTTAGGGATTAACTTTCTGACTGAGAACACTTGTGGCTCATTTTTCTACATGGATAAATAAATTATGGATGTAGATCACTATATATGTGTAAGTGCCACACACAACAGAAGTGCTCAGGCTGTCAAGAAGGAACATCTGCACACCTTACATTTTATAACCTTAATAACAGAAGAGGTTTATTAAGAGTAACAAATTAATGGCCTGACAGGATGGAGTTGTATCCTTTAGTACTGTATGTTTTGGAACATGTTACACAACCCAGTTACAAAAGTACTAAATTATAGAAGCAGCATCATTTTCCTCTGGGAGATTATTCCTCATATTTAACTGACAGGAATTGCTTTTGCCCTCACATTAAACCTATTTTTCCTCCTCTTCATAAGTACACTGAGTTTTTAGTGTCTGAATCTTGAAAAAAAACATTCTCCATCTGTGATTATATGCACTTGCAAGGGTTTAAACATCTTTCTGTATTTCTCCTTTATTGTTTATTTGGTCCCATGATGCTAATTTAATACCAGACCTCTTGTGAATGTCACAATGGTGATTTCAGTTTTGATAGGCTGTCACTGTGATCTAGCACCAAAAAATGTTTTACCTCTTGTCGTGGTTTTAAACCAGTAACTAAAGAAATTACTTACTTCTTGTTGTGAGATATGGATTAAAACAAGAGCAAAACAGGCTTAAAACTTAAAAGGAATAAAGACAGTTTATTAACAAACTACAAGAATAAGAACACTAGAGTAAATTTCCAGAAAACCCCTTCATCTTTTACATTTTGATCACTTCTTTGTACACATGACGTGATAACATAGAGACAAATAACTTCAGAACTTTGGTGGCTAAAAAACAGTCTCAATTTTTGTTAGAGTCTTTTCATCAGTCTTTGTAGAGAAACAGAAGTCTCTTTCTGCCAATCTATGGAGTTTCTCACGAGAAAACTATTTTTTGTCATAGTTTTCCATTTCTCTAATGCCAGCTGCCCGGAAATCTGTCATTAGATTTGCTCCTCCCATCTCACATCTCTCCGAGGTGTACTTGGGTCAATAAAGTCTAGGAATTTCATTTTTAAGGATGAGTTATTCAAAGGCAGAAGTCTTCTTCATCTGTTTCTGTGAGCTCTCCTGGAAAACAGTTTCCTCTTTGCGCCCAAGGCTTCGAAATCTTCACTCTACTTAATTTCAGCAACTCACAGTGTCTCAAGCACTTTCTCTTTTGCTCAAAACCCACACTTTGAATACTCTATTCCTCCCAATACTCTTATCATGAATTAAAGGAGTCTTTTATATGATTATTGTCCATCTCCATAGCTTTAACAAAAAGATATTTCAGCTATTAAGCATCTTCTTATTCTCTCTCTCTTATTTAAAACTTAACTCTTTTCCTCACTGTTGCATTGGTGGTTTTATGATGTCTTCTCTATGTTAATTGTCTTTCTCTCTCTCTGTCGTTCTGAGAGAAGGAGTAATCTGTGTGTTTACTCAAGGTAGTGAAAGAATTAGAAGCTTAAAAAGCTACAAGAGTTTATAGTATCAGGTTTCAGTCTAGCGGCAAAAACTGAAAACCAAGCTCGGCTAAGCAGTGCTGATTCCCTTCCCCCCCCCCACCCCGCGGCCTTGTCGGCCTGGAGGGAGGGGGAGAGGCCAAAACAGAGCCTTGTTACCTTGTCAAAGGCCAGAAGCAAAAAGAGGGCGAGAGAACACTGTCTGTACTTCTTAAGGGGGTGTTTACAAGTTGAATTCACTTTTTAATGGTCAGATCTGCTGTCAATTCTTGGAAATGACTGATAATTGGTCAGGAGGAAGAACTCCCATCAGCACCTTCAACTTCCCCTCTTTCCTCAGCTGCCTTAAAGGTAAAGCCTACCCCATGACACCTCTGCATTCCTTCAGGGCTTAGAGTGGGGGAAAAGAAGAAAAAAAAAAAAAAAAGAAATATTTTTGGTTTTTGTTCTTCACTGCTTATTGTTGTCCTTGTTGATCTTTAAGATAATGAGGAAGGATGTTTGTTTTCATTTGAGTAAATAAATGAAGTATTATTCTGTAATGTTTTCATCATCTATAATTAGTTCCCTAACTGCAACAGAAGCAAAAGCTTGCTTTCTTTGGCTATACCTAACAAAGTTTTGGTTTCTTTTTTTCTATATTAGCTAATTGATCCTCAAGTTTTCACTTATTTTTCAGTTTCCTTTTTGAATTTGGACTCCTAGTTTCTATGTTTATCTGTTGCACTGCTCACTAGAGTATTTCAGGCAAAACATGGAACACTTTGCTCTCAATTGTCTATATATAGATGCTTAACTATAAGGGGTTTTAATGTTCTTGCATCTGCCTCATCCATGTAGGGGTGCTGCAGAGGATATAAAACCCAGTTAAAAATAAAACTCAAACCAACCAAATTCTACTATGTATATACTTTGTGTTAATGCCTGGTAAACTGAATTTGTATTCATAGTACACTAGTTCTCACTGATAGCTCACACAAAAAAGACCAGAACAGGACAGAAAACAGAAGTTAACAGAGATCTTCTGAGTAAATTTATTCCTTCATACAGGAGTACCCAGGCTTAGAAGCCATGTACCCATGAATTCAATAATTTTTTTCAATGTAGCTAATATTAGCTAATCTCTAGAACTGTAAATCCAGAAAGAGGTGGTGTTGGTGAGCAAAACTTGAAAGGCCTGCATACTTTAAGCCTATAAACCATCAGCAGTTGTCAGTGCAGATGGGGAAATCAGCCATTATTCACAGGGATACTTGCAGCTCTGTGAACTTCTACTATATTTTAAAATGACCAGTGTGAAAGAGTGAAATCTTAAAGGTAAAAGGCTTAAAAATTATTTTGAGGGACCTTAAGAAAATTGTGAATATAGTGTATAAAGAAGCTGTGCCTGCATAAGCCCATCCATTTATGAATATACCTTCTGATTGGAGTCTTGGGCAAGGACTTGAGCTGTCCCATGCAACCTGAGGTACTATAAAGGTGACGACGCTATTGACGATCACAACAAGGGGCTAGAAGCCCACCATTCTGGGGGCTGCTCCACGCCACTTCCAGTGGGTTTAGCTGCTGAAGGGTTGCCGGGCGTGGCCCTTTGTGACACAGGCACCTTGTGTCAGGGCCCTGGGTGATGCGGGCCATTGTGATGCCCAGGGCCCCTTGTGACATGGCAGAGCCACGCCCTGCAGGGGGTATATAAAGGGGCACGGGGCCCTGCGCTGCCCGGTCCCAGGAGAGCCGCTCGCTCAGGAGGAAGCAGCTCCCGGGATCCCGCTCTGCGACCCAGGAGGTCAGACGAGGAGGAGGACAAGGTAAAGCCCCACTCCCAGGCACCCAGCCCCTTGCCCGGCTGGCTGCAAGAGCAGGCCCTCAGCGGGCAGTGGCTGGCGGCAGGCGGCGGCTCAGGCCTGCCCCTGTCAGACACTGAGGAGGAGGGAGCCTTTTCCTCAATATGGACAAAGACTGGGATTATGACAAGGATCAAGAGGTTTCCCAGTGGGGAGATGTGGCAGGAGAAGCAGCTCGTGAGCTGCCCAGTGCCTCTCCTGCCCCGGGGAGTCCCACAGAGGATGAGCTGGCAGCTCCTGCTGCTGCTCCTCTGGCTGGAGCTGCTGAGGAGATGGAGGAGTCCCTGCAGCCTCTGGCTCCCGAGGTGGAAAAGGCACCAGGTTCTCGTGCCCTCAGTGACAAGGGGCCATTGGCAGGGACACAGAGCCCAGTCCCTGCCCCACGCAGTCCCCCAGGCTGCAGCCAGGCTCTGCTGGACTTAGCGAAGCGCATCAGCTTTGAGGTGGTGTTCAGGGCTTGGCTTGAGGTCCAGGCATCTGGCCAGCAGCCAGAGGAACAGGGGGACCTGGAGCTCTCCCATTGGGATGAGTGCATTGAGGAAGAGCTGTCCCATGCGGATGCTGGGAGCTACCAAGAAGTTTCGGACTGGGAAGAACACGGTGAGCGCGAGCTGCCCCATGGAGATGTCCGCAACTCCCAGGAACTGTCAGATTGAAAAGAGTCCATTGGCCGTGAGCTTTCACAGAAGGAAGACTCTGCTGGCCAGGAGGTGTCCAGAAAGAATGAGAAGAGACCCTCCGTGCAGTCCAGCTGGGGCAGTGACAGTGACAGTGACCAAGGCCTTGCACTGGACAGCTGGGAACAGAGCGTTGGGGCCAAGCCCTTGCTGCGAGAGGAGGACGAGTGGGACGAGATCAGCATCATCGAGCTCTGTGAAGACACAGACAGAGAGCAAAGGCTGGCAGATTTGGCCAGAAGTGGCTTCTTCGTGCCTGCCCCTCGCGAGGCTTGGGTTGAGCAC
>NW_015379261.1:1803753-1848295 GCF_001522545.3 Parus major | reverse complement strand
AAGGCCACATCCATGGGACATTCCTGTGAGGGGCAGCTGAGGAGGTGCCACAATCCTTCAAAGCCCCCAAAGCTCTCCCCAGACTCATTGCTGAGGCCTTGCAGCAGAGCACTGCTCGTGATGCAAAGGGCTGCAACAGATCCAGAGTCTGCTGCAAGGGACTGGGTCAAACTTGTTCCCCAGGGCATTCCATTGAACTCTATTTTGTGGGACCCTCACCACCATGAAGATCAGTGTATGCGGATCAATGGTACTTTGTCAGGATCTATGTATTGGTCATATTTTCTATTTAATCTTTCTCAGTCATTCTTTCTTCTACCTTTTTATTTTCATCTTTCTTTCTCTCTCTCTTCCTTATTTTTACTGTTAAATAAAATCCATACCATTAAGTTACAGTCTCATTTGCAGTTTAATTCTGGTATAGTCATCTAATGATTTTAATAACCAGATTGTATCAACCAGTAAAATTATTTTACCCTATACTATACCCTATACTGTATCACACCGTAACTTCCTGGAGCAGACAATCCTTACCTTACCAGGTTACAATGTGAAAAACTGATTTATAGCTACCATAGAAACCAACCTCTTTGTATAATAATATATGCATAGGGGAATATAACCTCTGCTTGTGTGTGGCAAGCAGTAATTCAAAGTACCAGCCCACTGCCTGTCTGAATATGTGCTGATGCAAAAGAAAGAATTTGATGGATATAGTCTCCCTGCAACCTAGACATTGCTTTCTGCTTCCCTCCTAGGAACCAACTGAAGCACTCCTTGCTCTCATGGCCAGATAATCATTTCATCCCTGTGAAAAAGGCAGGGCGCAGATATTCATCTCTTTTGAAGGCAAAAGCAGAGAGCTACAAACCCAAGGGACACTATTGCTGGTTTAGGCTTTTCAGGACAGTTGTTATCTCTGGCTTATATTTGAATGAGGTTATATTTCTAAACTTAGCAGCAGGCATGGTGATCATTTTTCTCGCCACATAATTGTTTTACAGAAAGGTGGATAGATACAGACTGCTTTAACAGGCAGGAGTAAAGACTACTCTGAATGAGGCACCTTATTTTATCAAGTCCCACTGTACTAATATTGTTCTTGGCTGCAAATGACAACTGGACATTTCCTACTCTCTTCCATTAACTGACATTTTGCATTGTTCGGGTTAAATATTATCATCTATTCTCGTCCCTCAATACAGAGGGTTTTGAGACTCTTTTAAGTCTTGTCACTACAGGAGGTAGCAGAAAAAATCTCAAGTAGCCATTTTCCAGCAATTTTGAAGAGAAAAGCCCTCAGGTAATATTCTAGCTAAAATCTTATTACAAAAATATTTATAGTAAACTTTAACTTTTTATATACAGTAGCTTTATCCTAACTGACTGACAAAGCATCCAGATGTCCTAGTGATGGGCCCATTTCCTACGACTCACAAAACTTCGTTCAACTCTACTTCCTCTTTTACCTGATGATCTTTCCACTACCAGTCTGAATCTCTTCCTAACATGAAAAAAGTATAAATAAAACAAAAACCAAACCCAGCATTTATATCCTAGAAATTTTTAATTCTCATTTGTAATCAGCAGAATAAAGCTTTATGCAGGGCACATTAGCATACTAAACATGAATAAGGTACTAATGTCATTACTAATGATACTACTACTAAAATAGTGCCCCATATTGAGATCTGCCTTGTAGAAAGAGCATTATATGCTTTCCAAAGACTTGCAAGTAAAATTGGTAGTCTTGAAACCAGTACTGATGAAATAAAATACATGTAGAAATTTGATTTTTTCAGTGCTTGAAGCACTAAAAAAGTTCGTTTTAGTTTCTAAATATTTTTATTCAGCAGGTCAAAATAGGAATAATATGAAAATAAGTTAAAAAAATCCCCTTATTTAATGGTGAATATCAGTAGACCCATCCCTTTTTTTCCTAAAAAAAATACAAATTTAAACAGAATGCTTACAATAAGACTCTTTGTACACAGATTTTCTTGCTACAGAAGGAGCTGGGGAAAGTTCCTTGTAATGGGTAAAAATTTAAGAACGGAAATATTTGACATAACTCAGAAGATCATAGAATAGCTGAGGTTGGAAGGCTCTGGAGGGCATCTTGTCCAACCCCTTAGCCTAAGCAAGATTTTCTGGAGCTGGCTTCCCAGGACACTGTCCAGGTGGCTTCTGAATATCTCCAGGAAGAGGACTCCACAAACCAAGTAACCTGTGCCAGAACTCAGTCACCCTCATAGTGAAGAAGTCTTGCTCTGACATTGGTTGCAAACCATATTTTTCATAAAACTCCAGTTTTCCAATGCTTTTATGAGACCTCAGATTTGTAGTCTACACAGGATTCGTACTAACCTGGGGTTCCTTTGGATAAGCAAAAAAAATAGATAAAAAGGTTGTATTATTGGTTGAGAAACAATTACTACTTTATCTTAAAATGTTATAGTTTTATTTCAAACCCATGTTACTAACATTTACTATTTTAAACAGTTCCAAACTGAAAACATGCATAATATTTTGTGAAAGGCCTTCACTACTCATTATGATAAAAAAAGCTAATTTGTAAAGAAGATATGAACTGTACAACAGGAGGGATTTCAAACTACCCAGACATTATTGACTATTCATTGTATCCTTTAAAATGACAGATAATTTTTAGTTTTGTTTTTTTTTTTTTAAGTAGCATAAATCAGAGCAGTATGAGCTTGAGCTGTAAGAGCTCAATGTTCTTCAGCAATCAAAAATTCAGGACAATCACTTCCTTTTTTCCGTTTCTGGTCATGGCCAAGCATTACTACAGAGACCTGTACTTTTATCATCAATAAACAGAAAATCAGTAAATTAGCCACAAACAGAATACAAAACCTGACCTGTCCTTACTCTTAAGGTTGAAGGCTGTCCCTCTATGTTGATAACTCTGATCCAAACTTTTGAGTTTTGACATAATAAGTTAGGACGTAAGATGTCACTCCTATTATCATTAATAAAGATTAGGGGTTTTTAAAGAGATACTTAGCAGAATGCAACATGTATGATCGCAGAGCTTTTCCTTAAGGAAAAAAAAAAAGAAGAGCACAAACATCTCCTATCAAAATTGGTATGATGAAATTTATTAGCATCCCATGGCAAAAAAAGTAGGAAATGTAAATGTTTATAAGCCTACACTGGCTGGAACTTCTCCATGAAGAGTGGGTGTCAGCTGTTTAAAAAGAGACAAGTTGGGAAGGTTCTGTTCTGCCCTTGATGTGTGCACAGACTTTAACTTCAATTAATGTCATTAATCATGAGAAGATTCAGCTCCCAGGCCTACCATAATTTGACGCTGGTGTCCCATCAGGTAACCCCTGCACTGAGAAAAGACACACCCCAGCACTGACAGTGACGTATTGCCTGGCTCTGAGCTCAGTCAGATGCCATATGCTTCGGCTGAGAGATAGCTGACAACCACGACAGGACATCAATTATTGTCATCCAGCCACGTACTGAAACACACATGGGCTCATCCCAGCTTCCTTGTCATATTACTACAAGAACTCATTAAGTGTTCTATATTTAAAGCCCATGCTTTTTTCTAGAAAATGCAATTAATCTAATTGCAGCTGACGCAAAGGCATAGGTTAGGTGAGCATGGTGCCTGCAAGGGCTTGATGGTTGAGGCTGAGACCACCACAATCAGGAGTTTGGAAGACACCCCTCAGAAAGCTGCTTTTGCAACTCCCCACTAGCTGAATCCAAATGGAAATTTAAAGATATACCTTGACTTTTGAACTCCTTCTATAAATAAATGTGAGAAACAGAGATCTAAAAATAATTTTGTTTTCTTTGGTGAGGCTGAGTTTTAAATCTGTGTGAAAACTCCAGCTGTGGCTGGGCAGAAATTGGGGGCCCACCAATCACATCTCAAACTGACTGGGGTAGCAACGTGGTAAATGGAATCCAAAGCTCCATTTTTGCTCCCTGTCTGATAGTGACAGTTTAAAAATGTAGAAACCCTACTCCTAAACTCCTTTTCTCATACAAGAAAATAGGTGCTTTAAGACTTTTACCCTGAGTACTTGATTATTACTTGCCTTTCTGGAATACAATTTCTATCTTTATTCAAGGATCCAATCTAGAATTAGAAAATTACACCACAACTCAATTCCTTTTTTTCACTGATGTGATTTCTCAGACACCTTTGTGAGCATGGGAACTGGAAGTGGCACAAAGTAAAAAAACCGAAGATACTTAGAATGCTTAAAAAATACAAACAAAACATTTCCTTAACTAAAATAGTTATTATAGATTGGAAAAATGAACCTTAAAAAATTACCTGATAAAAAGTATTTATAATTTTCTCATATTGCAACAGGACATTCTACTTCAACGTTTTTGTTTTCCCCAATGTTTTCAATGATTCTCATGCCTCCCATTGCATTATTAGCATTATTTTTCACAATAAAACTTACATATTTTAACATTAATCCAAGAATTAATCATCATAAAACCTTCAATACTCCTGGTTTTGTTTTTGTAGCTAAAAAGCTGGTGGAAGTCAAAATAATTTTTTGAAAGGTCAAAAACAATTCTTCGTAACTTAAAAGTGGAAAAATCTGGGGTTTTTTTTGGTGCAGTCTAAACAAACTTTCTCTAGCTTATACAATGAGACTAAATTTTATTAAACTTTGCCAAATTGAATTTAGTAATTTTTTGGAAGGTTTTAAAGTTTGAAAATTTGTACTTCAAAACTTGTGTTCACTGTTTTTAATTCCACATATTTAAGCAGCCTGTGTTAAATAGCATGAAAATGTATCTTCCACGTTCGAAAAAAATGAGATTTTTTTGGTACTTATATTTTTTTTCCTACATGCTGAGTAAAATACTTAGATTAAAAGGAAAAGCTAATGGGCTTATGTGATAAATAAATATAATTTAAAATCCTTTCAAAAGGCAATCAAAGATATTTATGTATTGACACTATAAAGAGTTTGACTGGATTTAAAAATTCTGGTACCTGTATGCACTTCTGAAATGGATATAATTTAGAATTACACTTACTACAAACAAATAAATTATGCAAAGAAATTACTGGGTACCAGTGGCATTGTCAGTTGCTGCCTCTATTGTGTGTGAAGTCCCATTGGTGTTCTAATTGTGAGTGGAATTCCAAAGGCTGTGCATTTGCTCTGGACTAAATCACAATTATTGCAAAGTGAAGGCAATTACTACAGGGCAGCTGAGGCTTAGGAACATACTGAAGCAACTTCTCTGTGTATGTTGGCCCCAAGTAATATTGAAAATCCATGTGATTAAGGCTCTTGAAGGGTTTTAAGACTAGGATTAAGTTGCCTAGTAAAACATGGATGTTTTTGAATGAAATGTGTAACTTCTAATAATATTGTAGAAGCATAATTAAAAAAAAAATCTTTTCCAGCTCTTCAGAACTTTTGTGGTTTACTCTTATGTGATCTGGTGACAATTTTGATGTTGGTGTCTTTTTGTTGTTGTGGTTTTGGGGTTTTTTTGTAGGTTTTTTTGGTTGTTTTTTCTTTGTTCTTTTGTAAAATATTTGATTAAAATAATACAAAACATATATTAAACTTTTCTCATTATTTGAGAGTTTAGAGTAACTAGAAATCTAGTCAGCATATTAAGTCTTTCAAACAACCTCCCTTATATTCTTTTATTTGGTATCTGTGAAAAGTTTTTCATTTATCAGCCCTGAAAACCAAAGCATGAGATCTGTATCTCACAATGGGTTCTTTCTTTTTCATGCCTCATCAGTCTTGGTAATAAAAGACAACTTGGATTTCACTTTTACTTACTTGGGGATAGGTTCACTCTTTTTGTGTATGTGTGTATTTTTTTTTCTATATTATCACTCAAACACTCTCATACTACTTGCTGCATGGTTATGGAGTTCAGAGTTATACAAGCACAGCAGACACAGGATGCTTCTGAATTATCAATGGAACTCCTTTATGAAAAAGTCCACAGGAAAAAGAAGGGTGCAATTTCTTAATTTCTTTTTAAATACCCACTCATTTTTTAGAATTAAATTTAATTTTTCTTAGTTTTTTGTTGTTCAATTTACATTCGTAAGGAAGCCAGAAGTAAGCTTGCTACTTTGAAAAGATGCTTTTATGAAAGGGTTTTAGCATGGTATTGTTAATTTCCTCTTTATTTCACTGAACACGTTCAAAGAGAGTAAGACTGAAACGAATTATCTACAGCTGCCCTTATTTTATGTGGAAATTCAGTCTGCCATATCAGCCCCTCTCCAAGAACTCACTCTGTCTTGAGCACAAGGTCTTCATCCATTTGATATAAAGTTCTAGGGTAACTGAAACATACAACTTTGTTATGTTTACTTTGTTTACTTACTATCTTACTACTTACTTACTATTTCATAAATACTTATAGATAACTGAAATTCCCACCTGAAACAGCCACAATGAAATGATACTTGAAGCTCTGATTTCATAAGCTCTTTTTGTCTTAGTAAAGTGCATTAATAGGGATTGAAGATAATAAAGTCATGCAAAATTTGTGACCTTAAACAGCACAGAGATTCTTAAAATGTCAGTAAAACCAGTAGGAAAATTTATGTTTCAAATAGTCATGAAATTCAAGGGGTATCGTGGATCCCTCCAAAATTCATATGATGTGATGTATTACCATCACTTCTGCCCACAGACTGCCTGCTCTCCCATTATGACCTTGCAGATCTCCCACCCTTCCCACACGGTTCCTCTGAGAACTCCAGCTGGCTTTCACCAACTTCTAACAGGGGAAATTATGTTTACTTGCTTTATCTCACCAAACAGAGAGGTGCTGAGGCTCAGTAAAGCTGACTATGCAAAGAACCACTTGAATTCAGTTATAAAAGGTCAGCAACGATTTTGAAAAGCAAACATGGAGGAACAAACAGCTGACTACTTTCTGTGTTTCTATTTTTTAGTGTCAGATACTGCATACAGCACAAAAGGCAGATCTAGAACAAGCTTATCCTATTTCCATGAAAAAATATAAGCACTCAACAGTTCAAATAAAGCAAATTGTTTCAGACAAGATCTGACGGATGACTTTTGGCTGGGAAAGGGAGATAACCATATTGCTGAATGTTAGTGCCAGGATGCCTACAACACTAATCTCACCAATTACTGACTAATTCCCACCAGCATCCACAAGTGGAAACGTTGTGAAACATAGAAAATATGTAAGCACATAGAAAACCTTTTCAAAATATGTCTATCTGGCATTAAATCATTCTACTTACAGATAGCTGTGCTAGTTTTGCGTCAAAGTTTTTATCCCAACAGCGGCTTCACTCTACCATCTAATCACATACCTAAAAATCCCATACATCAGCAACAAATTTCACCATAACTGCAGCTATTTACAAAACAAAGGATTAACAGTTTCCAGGTGTCAAAGGAACTTCCCTGTGTGGTCATCCAGGAGCTTCTCTGGCAGTCACTCTCCACCACCTGAGCTGGGTCCGAAGCCTCTTTGCAGCTACATTCCCCACACTCACACCTTGTGTATTATTATTCAGTGTTAACAGCTGCTGTGTAGCATTCTACCAACTGCACAACTTCCAAATATTGTTTGTAGACATATTTCTGTGTTTTACCATTTATACTTTCAGGAGTATACTGAAATAAAAAACAAAAAAACAACTGGATTCTACATGTGAAGATGTATCTTTCGAATCTTTAGGTTATACTGGTAGATGGCCCGGCTGAGAGATGGTACAATAGAAAGAAGCTAGTTGTAGAACACATTTTTATGTTTTTTTTCTAAACAGGTTTTATGTGTCAATTATCACACAGGAAATTTTTTAAGAGTCCATATGTGAAATGATTAGAGCATTTACCACTAATTAGTCTAATGGTACCTACTGTTTAATATTTATAACCATTTGGAAGACTGAACCATCAACACCAATATGATTGAGATACACAGAACTCAGAGTCTAGAGATTAGGAACATTTTCTATCAAAATTAGGTACTCTAGGGACATAGAAAATAAAGAATAAAGTAGGGGAAAAGAATAAAAATTGTTGACTAGGAAGACTGAAAGAGTAATTTCACTTTGTAATCTATATCAAATTTCACTTTGTACTACCTATAAGAAGCTGAACCTAGCAAGCTATTTTTAGGAGTAGTTAAAAGCTTAGGCACCTTAAAGAAGAAATAAAAATCAAGTAAAAGGGTCACAAATAATAATCCTTTACCATCATAAAAACTCACCTTTGTTTGAAAAACCCTTACACGAATACTTAGATTCCAATGTGATTTCAAAGGTGATGAGGTAAAAAAGGGCACAGTTCAACTTAAAATTTCTGAAAATTGGTGTCATCATAACTATTATATATCAATTTCATTTAATACCAAACACTTTTAAGATCATTTAAGATTAACCAGCTACTGCTGTATTCAAAACCACATTTTGAATATTTAATTCCATCTTCATTCATTGAAGACAGTTTCAAAGGTTAACCGTCCTAAGAACACAAGTAATTACTGATGCATTTTGATAGGTTAATGCTAGTAAGAAAAATATACACACAGTAATTACACATCTATGTATGTAAACAAATCCCACTGGCACTCCAGTATCTGAGAGGGGACAATACAGACACCCCACAAGCTGTGTTTCAGCTTGTGCCCATTGGTTGCCACTGAGTACCACTAAAAAGAGGCTGGCTCCACACTCTTACCAGGCACATCAGAATTAGCTTTTTAAGTAGCATCAGATTCATATCAGAAGAGGAAATACCCTATATCTTTCTCTATGACATGCACTGATGTCTACTGTCTTCAACAAATAATATCACAACAACTTTAATATTTCTCAAGACTAGAGGCAAAATCACAGAAAAAAACCCAAAAATTCTTACTGGTAATGTTTTGTCAGCTTAAAAAAGCTGTTTTATAAGATGTAATTTATAATAATCACTTTTTTTTTCTTTAGTGTACATATTGCTATATGCCTAATTCCACATTTGTATGTGGAAACTCAAGGCAAGTACGTGGAATGGTTATTTTTAAATATCTGGGTTTCATGTAGCATTTTAATCTACTTAATTAACACTGACATATTTAAAAAATGGTCACATAACTTCTTTGTATGAGTTATGCTCTTACAAAACAAAAATCTCTTGGTTTAGTTTTCCCGCAGTGTTTGTCAGAAAAGCTTAGTTTCCCTTCTAAAATTCGCTATGGTCAGTGGCATTGCAAATAAGCTCATTAATGCATTTTGCATTCTCAAGTATTACATTTGTTCAACAGATTTAAAAATATGTAACTCCACATTCTCATTATCTTTGTCAGTCTGGTTAGGAGGCTGTCAACCTTGTCAATTATATTGCTTCAGAGACTTCCCTTTTATTTTTTCCTCCCATATTTTCTAAGCTTTCTGATCATGAGCTACAAAATTTTTTTCTATAGCTTCACTTTGTCTTCAAATAGCCTTTTTTGAAAGAATCTCCCCTTTAATTTTTTATCAGACTTTGTAGTGCACAGGTAGTATATCTTTATTAATCCTGTGTTGCTTTCCATCTTTTATGGATTCAATTTTCACTATGTATTATATTCTGCAGACCTATTGTCCTTTTCACCTCCTCAGTTCATCCTTCTATTGTGTCTTTTTTACCTGTGAGCCCCTTCTCCCTTACTGTGACCTTTTCCAGTCTTTTGAAATCTCCTCAGTATGTGCCTGTCCTTCAAGTCGCACTGTTACCCTTCAAATGATTTTGCTGACTGCAGCCTGGACCTCTGTTTGAAGACTTTATTCTAAACTACTTTTCAGACATATTTTCATTGTAGACAACCTAGAAAAAAAAATCAAGTATCTTTTAATCTGAGAACCTACCAAACCAGGGAAACGATCCCCCATGCTGTTCTGGGCTCTGATAACTACCAAAGTGTGGCTTTCTCTGAAGAGTTTCAATGGTAAGAAGGTAAAAGTGCTGAACTTCATTGGAAAGAAGACTGGAGAGCAAAAAAATAAGGATATTCAAGTAACTTACTCAAAATATAACTATTTAATCAATGTTCCACTTCATATTTTCACATGATCCTAGCTGAAGATTTTCAATCAGTTCTGTAAAACCTGTGTGTAGCCTTACTGATGAAGAGATGAAATAATGTGTTTAGTACTTTAGCTCTACTAGCTGCCACATGCAGATTAAGCAAGTTTGATCTTTAAGCTTTGATTCTGTACGAGAACTTTACAGGTAGTTAAGCAATAAGCATAACTATTTTATGGGATATAATGCCATTTTCTGGGATATTATACTGACCTCGTGTTCACCAAATGCTCGCAAATGAGCAAATGTTGTTAAAGGCTGAAGCCATATTCTGTCACTTCTAATTTTCATTTCATGCTTATCACTGCAATTTGAACTGTGAAAACCTATAGATCAAATACTGAACAAGGAACTGTGTCCCCAGGAATAGCCTGGTAGATCCTATTTCCTCCTGGCATTCGCCCACTTGTTGAAAAAATATTTTCAATGTACAAAATTTTGTACACGCCTCAATACCTCAGGTGTTTGGCTTTGACTGAATTTGCTCCTTCCTCAACTTTTATGGTATAAGCCTGATCTAGCATCAAATGAATAAAGCATTGATATCAGGAAATAAAAAATAAACAGGAAATTTTAGAGAATACACAACACTGGTCTAATAAAAATTTAAACAAAAAACACATTTAAGAATAACTGTTCCATTTCTATAGCTGATGAAATTAGAATAAAAGATACAACTCACAAATGTTCACTTGCCTAGTACATCAAGAGTACATATGGTAAAGTCGTCTAAATCAGTAAGGAAATTCAACTTTCATTTACTTCATTGGCTTTCAGCTTTTGGACTTACCCTTTTATTAGTTTTTATCATGTTCTTTTCCACTCCTTTTCAATTTGGGAATTGTTTCTATGTAAATAAGAGCTATGTGCGTACATCCATGACTCTTGCATGTTTTCATCCACTCTTAGTATTTTTAGTAAGCTCCAGTCTGGTGACACAGGAGCAGGCAATAGTTGGAACTAGACTTTTGGAATTTATAAAAAGCCACACCATTTTATGGTGTAGGGCCAAGAACTTCTCTGATACAATATAAACAATACTAAATAAACATCTTATCATGTCCTTAAGGATTCAATTTTAGGAATGACTAAAAGGAATGATAAACCACAAATGGATAGCTACCATATTCTTAGCCTAGTGTTATTTTAATGTATTTGTTTGAAGCATTGTCAAAACAATGACATGCCATAACTGGCTCTAATAGTTCAATGCTAAGATAGGAAGAGGCTTCATAATAATGATGCTAACTTCTAAAAGGTTCTGTCAGTTCCCTTTATTACCAAAGATAAAATTTCAGTTCACAAGGAACATTATTTCAATACCCATGCAGTGATAATCCAGGTAAAAAGAAACCTATTCAACTCGATCCATTAAGCTGAAAAGTGTGTTGAAAAGTTCTGTTGCAATTTATTCCTTTTTTGTGAACTAGGAAAAACAGAACTTTGCATTAAGAGTTACATTAAGGCATTATATGTTTTTTTTTTTTGTTTTCTTTGAAGGTTTTATATCTTATCATATATTTCACTGCACTACATATTTTCCTAATGAAAGTGGATTGTTTCAGCCTTTTGAGAGCTAAAACTGTGCAACATTATTAGAACTATTTTCTAACTGTTCAGTTAGAAATAAAATCAAAATTAATATAAGCTATATGTATATTTAAATATCATTAAGGAAAACTTAACATGGCATAGTCAGGAACCTAACTGTATCTAAAATAACACAATAGTTGTATCCATTGAAACACTGGTATTTCTCTTTCCCAAGAGGTACAGAAGCATAAAGGCTCATAAAAACCTCGGGTAACTAAACCAAGGCAGTTCAAAGATAAAGTTCAAAGACCTGGAGCTGGTCCCTGAAGTCTAAACGCAACCCTTCACCAACGCCTTCCTTAAATCCAAGTGGATCTGGATTATATCTGGATAAATATGTGGAGACACATATTTAGGAAGCACATGTCCTATTCTCTAGCAAACAGTCTAGAAGACTAAGGAGAAACAAAGTCCCTAAAATAAATAGCAGAATTCTTCATACTTGGATTTAAATTACTATCTTTTGTAGAGGAAGATAAAATCAGGAAAAAAAAAAAAAGTGATTTTCAACACTTCAATAAGTATTTCAGTATCTCACCAAGGAAATAATGAAAAGATAAAAAATAAAGCATAAAAAAAGTTATTTTTAAATATATGAAATATATAAAACAATGTAAACACTTTAGCAACGAACATAAATAACTGTAGATATCAAGAAAGTCAGAAAGTATAATTGAACTCTAGCCCATCCTTTAATATAAATCTCACTGATATTTCTATTACAAGCCTGATATTTCTATTCTAGTGGAAAAACTTTTCATTATTTTAAAATGCAATTGAGAAAATTTTTCACTGTATGCAAGTATGTAAATATTTCCCTTTAAAGAATTCATGTAAAAACAGCAAATGATAGCTGCTAAATTTTCTTGTAAGATTCACCTATATTTTTTATGTTTATGAGTTGCATCATTACTTACTACTGTACTTATGAGAATTGTTAGGCATTAACCATTTATTGCAATTTTTAGACATGAAGAAATGAAACATTAATTGACATCTCAGCCTAAAGTATTGGTGAATAATTTAATTTCCTTTCAACTAATAATGTAATATAAGCTATTTCTGTAGAAGATTATTACATTTCTATCCTTTTGTCTTACAGTTTACCCTTATTTCTAGCACTTTCAATGTCTCAATATTAATTAAGAAGAATACTGTAAATTTTCTTGGCTTCTAATAAAAATTTTGCTTATTCCTAACACTTTAAATATCTCTCAATATTAGTTAGGAAAAATACTGTTCATTTGCTTGGTTTCTAATAAAAATTTTGCTCCTATGGTCTAGTGCATGGTGCATCACCACCTACAAAAATTCTCTTAAATGTAATAGATTTTATTGAAGGCAGTAAGACTTGTTCTTTCATATACAACACTGTATTGTCTCAGCATCTTAGAATACAATATATTTCTGTTTATTACTGGGAAGGTGAATTGTGTGTTTATGCCAATACATATAAATGACAAAAGCTTCAGTGTGCATTCTCTCCAGATGAAACATCCATACACCTGCAGTAAACATTTAATTCAGCTAGTAAATTCCTGAAACCACTTTAAACTACTTTGTAACTTTATCTCTGTCAAACGACATTTTTCATACTCTATTTTACTTATTCTGAGTTATTTATGTTAAATCATATCAAGAGGAGATTTAGAATGAATGACAATAAGGTTTCCATGGAATAATCAGACATCTGTTGTTGTTTTTCACTCAAAGGCATTTTTCTGAACTCAGATTTTTAAAAATCCTTCTTCCATCTTTTAAAAATCCATCATTCTACAGTGAGAAAAAAACACAGAAATGATATTCTGCGGAAGGTTATTTTACTGCATAAACCCAAGGATTGAGTTGTGAATATATTATTTTGAGGTTACAGTTCAAAGAATTCAAACATAATTAAAGAATTTTTCATCTACCTCTGTGAATTGTGATTGAAAATGTGTGTTGTAGAAAGGCTGGCCATAGCCAGTTAAAACAGAGGACAGTCAATTTAGGCATCATCATTATTTTTATTTATTTTTTTTATTTTCTGCTTGTCATTACAGTTCTTCAATCTTGAATTTATTTTCAGTGACTTTACTTCCCCACCAGTTACAACTGAGTACATCATCACCCAATCTCAGCAAAGTATAAAATATCTTGAGGTAAACTGTATTTGTTTGCTTTTAAGCTTGTTTTCCCAAGGAAAATGTAGATATCCTCTGGGTCATTTTCTCAGTTCAGTACACAAAGTATATATACTGCAGGCACTTGCATGCATAATTGATAAGATGGGAGAGATAGAGGAACAGATTCTTAAGAGAATTCATGTAATCAAATCACATTTTTGTGGGAAGTTTCAAAGAAAAAAAAAAATAAGCTGTCTCCAGTCCTTGTGTCATTCCCCTTTCACTTCCCACTGACACACATTGGAAACACAATGTTTTTAGGAATATGAAAAATACTTCTACTGTATTCAAAAATACATGCCAACATACATTAAAAATTTACCCAGTTTGTACAGTTGGATATACTTTTAATGTAATGCAAATTTTGCTTGTTAAAGGTCATTTTCTTTCCCAGAAGGTCCATGAGCTCAGCCCTAGACTGACCCTTAGTCCTCTCTGGGAATTGGCTCTGCAGAACTGACTAATCGTGAAATCCATATCAAATCAAGCACAGATAATGTTTTCAGAAAGGTAGGCAAATATAAAGTGTTCTTCTTATACACATTAGGACCTACATATTATACCTGAAAATAGGTATCAGAATTTATAAATTTGTGTATTTATTTAATCAAAGACCACTTTAGTAAACATAGGGCTACAACTACTTGCTAAGTATCAATGGTATGGGGATAAAAAGGCCCTTCTTATTTTTTTTTATGGGGGTCATTGTAGATCATATACTGGCATGTACTACTGAATTACCACCCACTCACTCTCTCCACTAAGAAAATGTAAGTAATTTTTTTCCAGTAAAACTTCAGACTTTGAAAATTAAAACTAGGGGCAATTTTGCACATAGCCATTTTCAGAACATAGTTATGAAAGAAACATTCAAGAAAAAAGAAAATCAGAAAACCTCAGAACTTGGCTGATATGGAAACACAGACTTCTTAAAAGAAACTCTTTGATATCTGGAACTATGGGGATATAAAATTAACTGCTTCAGTATGAAGCACTGGAAAAAACTGTGTTCATGGACTGCATAATTTAAAAGATTGTGCAGTTAAAGATCTGTATAACTCTTCGTAACATTCTAGCTGTAGTCTCCATAAAGTCTATAAACTAGATGGCAGCATAAAATTATTAGACCTGTATTTATAGCTTTACTTATTATAGCATTGTTATTTTCACACCATTATGAATAGAACCAAGGCTAAGTAAGCATGCTTCCTAAGTAGTACCAAACATTTGCTTGACATTCTGCATCACTGCTAGTCAATACAAGATTCTGGAGTAGAGTAAGCAAGACATAGATCTTTCCTGGGAAAAAGAAATTATGGGTTTGTGGGGTTGTATAATTGATTTTTAAGGAAAAAGAACCCTCATTGATGCAGTAAATGATGCACAGAAACAGGAGGGTACAAAACTTGTATTTGCCATTATTTTTTGATAACACTCAGAGCTGAAGTGGAGGAATGAAAACAAAAGTAAACATGAAAAAAACCTCAAATATATGAAAGCATGCTTGCTTTCTCCCAGGGAAAACCACACAACTTTATTTGGAATCTTAAATGTAACGGTGAAGACAGTTACATCATGACAGCATCTCATGTGTTCTTCAATTCTTTCCAATATTTGTATCTAACATTACCTTAGTAAAACTGATAGAGGAAAAATTAAAGAAAATTCTCATTAAGAGAAAACCTCCCAAAGAACAATTGCTAAATGTACTCTTAGGTCTATTTTTATTTTTTTTTTGAATACTTATGCTTCCCTTTCCCATGCTTCACAGGCAGGTGTTTGTTTTATCTGGATTAAAATTGCCAGATCCCACAAGCTGAGTTGAATCTGCTCAGCACAGCTAGACAAATATCCCCTGTGTAGGTGCTGTGCCAGCCACAGAGCCTATGCTTCCCACGGGCTCTCTTGGGCTGCTTGCTTCTGCTGGATTCTGCAACCAGTTGCCAGAGCTGATGGCTGGATTTCCATGGGCCTGCTCTTCGGGAATAACTCATTATGCCTATCAAGTCCTCACTCATTTTCTCACACACCGGTTTGAAAAAAAATATGCAAGGGTAAACAGGAACACTGAATCATAAGTTCAGCCCTGTTCCCATCTGCATTGCCAGCTGGGCAAGGGAGGGGATTGTCCCACTCGGCTCTGCACTGGGGTGGCCTCACCTCAAGTGCTGTGGGCAGTTTTGGTTGCCACAATGTAAGAAAGATGTTAAGTCATTAGAGAGTGTCCAGAGGAGGCCACGAGTATATTGAAGGGCCTTGAGGAGAAGCCTTATGCAGAGTGGCTGTGGTCTCTTGGTCTGTTCAGAGCCTGGAGGAGACTGAGGGGAGATCTCATTGTGGTCTTCCACAGCCTCATGAGAGGAAGAGGAGAGGCAGGAACAGAGGTCTTCACTCTCATGACCAGGGACAGGACTCAGGGAAATGGCCTGAAGTGCATCAGGGCTTGTTTAGGTTGGGTATTGGGAAAAGGTTCTTCACCCGGAGGGTGGTTGGGCACTGGAACTGCTCCCCAAGGAAATGGTCACAGCACCAAGCCTGACAGAGTTCAAGAAGAATTTGGATAATGTTTTCAGGTATATGGTGTGACATACAGTAAAGTCACTTGGTCACTATAGTAAAGTCCACTTGGGGTGGACTTACAGTAAAACATGATGCCAAAGCCTAGGATATCTTTACAGAATGGGTAGCTTCCACCTTCCTTTTTTTTCATATGTGTCTGAAATCTTAACTCATCAATGTTGTCTGAATAACAGTCATTACAATGGGACAGAGTAATACATCAGATGTAATAATTATTAATAAATCCTTCTTCAATGTTTCCAGATGGAGTGACAAAAGCTTTTCATGTAAACTCTACTCATCTACTTGCCAGGTCTTCTTTTAACATTTTGAAAATGCTATTTTTATTTTTCTGATAATTTTGGAGGTAGCCAAAAAATTAGAAAACTGATTCTACAGTTTTTCGTCTTCTTGAGGTTTATGTGGGAGTAATACATGATTTTGAAAATGGGTTATCTCACCCAGTAAGGGTGAGAAGAGGTATATTTAATGGCCTTTAGCAGACTTTTGTAACTGTGGTTTAGACAAAATGTGGTTTAGACTAACAATGGTAATAAATTCTATTAAAACCTAACTTCAAGTTATTCTTTCATAGACTTAAAAAGTGAATTCCGGGCTTCCAAACAATAATCCTCATATGTTCATATAAGCACAATTCTATGTACTAAAAATAATTTTTCTTCCTCATAATTAACTGAAAAAATCCTCACAAAGAGTTACTACAAATTACAATAAAATAACAAACAAATACAAATTTTTTTGATTCAAATTACCTCTACTGTGCTCTTACTTGCACTTCACATTTAGTAAACTACTTTTTTTAATTAAAAAATGCACCTAAAGTAATGAGAGAGAAAATGAGTTTGTGTGGAATGAAACAGACAAAAAGCAATGGAAATAAGTAAAAAGTATGTACTGGGGATACTGCATGTTCCTTATCCATTTTTTAACATAAATAGATGTTGCAAAAGGAAAAGATAATGACCAAGAAGCAGTGGATAGCAGAGATGAGAATGGAACTCAAACCTTATTCCCAACTTGAATTTAAAAATTAACAAAAAAACCCCTTACACTGAAGTAACAAAAATTATATAGATACTTGTGGGCCAGAATCAACACTGAGATTAGTGCTGCTTATCTACACTTGGCAGACAACAGTGAGAGATCTTCAGTTACAGCTTTGTGCCAGTCTTCTTCATATGTTTTTACTGTCATAAAATATCAGCCTTGAAAACTTAACTCTTCCAAAAGCTATTTTCCTTTCAGAGGCAAGGTATCCAAGCTATTTGAATCAAATCCAGATGGAAAAGAAGTAATCCTACTCTATTTATCTGAACTTGTTGAGATACATATATATACATATTGTAGATATATATTTGTTGAGATATATATATATATTTAGTTTTCAATTACACATTGTGGAGTTAAAGGCATACAGTAATTTGCTGAAAAAGATATTCTTTAAAGAAAGCTCTTCTTGAGATCTTATTTTGTGTCTAAGGGGAAATAAGGAGGAGAACAAGAAAAAATGAATGTATTAAGAATATTTTCAGACATGTTCTGGACTAGATCTGCATGTACATGTGAATTTTCCAGACAGTTTGAGTGTTTTAGGAAGTTACCATACAAAAACACTCTAAATACTGAAAAAAATTTTTGAAAACATGGAGTTAAATGCTTTTCTCTGTCACATAAAACACGGACCATCTAGGCACTTTCTCTTAAATTCTGACTTTCTTTATTGTCTCAGATTGGGCACTTCTACCGTTTTGGAAACCTTCAAGTCTGTCTTTCAAGAAAGTTCTGCAGAACTGAATGCAGGAGGAAAAACATGGAACCTTTCACTTATAGAAAATACATCTGGTTTCAATACAATATTCAAAAACCCAAACCTTTCAATAAAATATTCTTATAGTAAGGTAGTTTCATCAGCATGGACGGTTCAGGAATAATATTCTGTTGTTCATTTATGTTTACTTAAATAGAAATAAGGACATGAAATTAAGTAACTCAAACAGACATTCCTGCAAGCAAGACAGTGATTTAAAATGCCGAAGGTATGAGATTCACTCTTGCCTTTTGAGATAGCATTTCACATTTAAACTTAAAGAATTAAAAGGTGAGCATGTATTATTTTCTCAAATTTTTTCAGTTTAACTACTCCCATTGTTCTTTTCAGAAATTCCGTCACAGATGTTTGAAATTGCTAATTTATTTATATATTTATTTTTATCTCCAAAATGCAGAATAGTAATTTAAATAAATGGACTCACTTCTGTACAACACAGTTCAGCAGCAAAATGTATTTCTAAAGGGAAGGAAATAATTTTTAATACTTCAAATAAACTGAAAGGCTACTTATAAAAAAAGCAATGAATCTTCTGAAGCAGACACTAGGATTCATCTCACCATGACTGAATCTACACTCTTAGCACATCATTCCAAATTTTTCTGGCTAATGTGGAAAAACCAGTAATTATGGTATAAATATAGTTAGGGAAGGAAAAAAAAGAAAATATTTCCATGTTGATAATCCTGCTTAGAACTGTTTCACAAATTAGTATAGTAACTTGCCTGACAAGCATGTAGCACCCTATTGTAAATTACTGGCAATAGTTCAAAGTAGATAGAGGAATAATGAAGACCAAAAAAAAACTGAACAAACAAAAAGTAGCATCAACTGCCTTCACTAATCCTCCCTTGTAGAAGAAATGGATATTTGTGGTTGCTGTTTGTGCAACCACAAACAGCAGACAGCTGATCTGCTCGGGGATGGAAGAACAGCTGCAGAAAAGAACCTGCACACCCAAAGCACAAAGCAGAAGGAATTTATGTACTTCCTCCAGAAAATCAGCTTTGTTAATTTCTTATGAGTAGGAATGGTTAGGAAAAAGACACATAAAAGTTCATAGAATTATAAAATTGTTTAGGCTGGAAAAGACCTCCAAGGCCATAGAGTCAATGACCCAACAATGCCAAACCCACAACTAAACCATGTTCCCAAGTGCCACATCTACATGTAATGTAGGTGAACATAACTCACTTCATGAGAGAATTAAAGGACTGGCAGTCTGAGTGAAGGCAAGATTTTCTGGTAATTCTAGATTGTTCCCTAAATCTTAGCAAAATAAAGAAAATACTAAGCACATAACTTTGGTCCTCATTTCCTTCATGATATCATTAAACAATCTTCAGTGACCATGTTTCTATTCAGGATTATATAGTATTCTGTTTACATACTGTATGGAAAAATTAAACACAGAATCTGACACAGACTTCTTGATTTTTACATGATTGCTTAATACTTACTAGGGAAGAATGGCAATGCATAATTTTTAGCAGCAAGAAGTCAGGTATACTTCACCCTCATTTTAATTACTTATTTAAAGAGAGAATTCCTTCTTCAAACTAACTTGTAATGCCTATTATTTGAAAGGAACCTATATTTTACAATTGTGAACTTGCACACATACTAGAAACACTTTCCACTTTCACACTTACTAAAGAATAGTAGGTGCAGGAAAATTTCAGCCCTTTCACATACCAAAATACAATTCCAAAATATGTCAGGTTGATTGCTCTGTTCATGGTTCTCAGTTGAATAGTGAGTCCACTATGTGTGATATCAAAAGAATTCTGAAAAAAGAAGTTAAAAAAAAAAAAAAAGACACCTTGCCTTTTGCCCTCTACTAAATGAATTAGAAAGGATCTTTTGCTGTTTTAGTTCAGGGGAAGGTTAGATGTTCTGAAATAGAAAGCATGGAAAGACGTACCTACAAAACACTATTTTATTATGCAACATGTGCCATGATGGAGAGATCTTTGAAACCTGCAAAGCAAAATTACACATCTTTTGTTTTATTACAAACTTAAAAATGAACAACATTTTTCAGGCAACCTTACTCACCAGGCATCTTTTTGTAAATTATAGGATATATAAGATATATAGTAAAATATTTATCTTTATTATAAATTATACATATCTTCAGAATTATACACAACTTTATCATCTATATTATAAAGGACAAGTCAAGTAAGGTAGTCTTCTAAATTATACTAGTATATTTTTCTTGTGTTTATCCACGGCTGAATTTTTGCAAAGTTAGTTTCTGGAAGAGTAGGAAGTGGCATGTTAAATATCAATGTGCTGAGACTGTAAAGCCCAGAAAGAAATAGTTCTACTATGAAATTAGATAAATACTGAACATTAGAACTGAAAGACAGAATCTGAATTTTGCTTTGAGAAATTATTAGTAAAGGAGAAAATGACAGTGAAAAATACTATCCTTTTATAATTCTGAATTTTAATGATTCTGTTTTGTTGCAAAACTAGGAGGGTACATATTTAAAAAACACATTCGCATAAATTTAAGAAACAGATAGAGTAGGGAAAGGATGGGACTGGAAACAAAAGGCAAAGCTAACAGGAACATGGAAAAGGAGCAGAAAGTAGAGGCAGGAGTAGGTCAAAAATATCATCAGACATGAGATTATAAGAGATGTTTACTGCAGACAGCAAATGTCTATTTCAGATTTTGGAATTTTGCAGGGTTTCCTGAGTCACACCATTTGTCTGTTACCCAGAAAATAGTTTTTCATCTCAGTGGAAAAACATGCTTCTTGTTCCTGTGATATACAGTACACAAAGGAGAATACAATACCTGACACCATTTTATCTTACAGACAGACTTGTGTGTTGATGTTAACTGTTGGGAACATTAGTGCAGGCACGTGCTGCATTAGGAACCCGGACTTTATCCCACAAAGTTGCCACTTAACACAGGATAAGTGTAAGAACTGAAGTTAACCTAAGTATGTTATCTCATCCAGTTTTCAGGATGCTTATTTTTATAGAGGCAGAGATTTGGTCAAACTGACTGTTCAGAGCTAGACTGGAAAACAAGAACAGTTCTTTGAGCATGCAAAATCACCTAGTCCAGACAAGTCTGACCTACCTGCTTTCCTACAAAATTTTTCAATCTAAATTCTCAGTGTTTCTCTTCTACACCTCTAAAATGACTGCATCATTAACTTGCTTAGGAATTCTTCACTGGAACTGCCTGCTTGTTGTTCCCTAGCAGCAAGTGTCATTTCATCCACCTTGAAACATGCCGAGGCAGATGAAAGAGATGCCATTCCTCCAGACGGGTGTGCATGGGTGTGCACCCAGCCCCGCAGCTGAGCCAACACAGACAACATGTCAGCCTCCCCACAAAGTTCCTCCCTTTCAAACATAACCTCCACCCCCCAGAGGGTAGGATCCATCATCCTTACAAAGCTATAGCTCCTGAGTTTTGAATCAGCATCACCTTTTATGTCAGTGGAGTAGTAACAATGATATTGTGAGTATCTGCACAGGCACTAACACAGGGCACCCTGTGCATGGGCTCTGAGAGGGGAAGGAGTAATCATCTAATTAAAGAATAGTCATGGAAAGGCAAATTTACCTTTCATGGAAAAACTTTCATTAAGGTATTTCCTACATTCTAAATTAATTATTTTGCTTATTAAACAATATTCTTATATTAATATTCTTATATTATTTTTCCCTGAATATGTATCTCTGTATATTACATGTGTACATACAAATTATTCTACTTAATAAAAAGACTCTGGTATTAGATATAAATTAGAATCCTTTCTGCTCTAGTACTGATTCACCAACAACAAGTTGTTGCAGTCAGCAACCTCAGGATCTCGTCCAGGGAAGCAGCAGGATTCTGGGGACCAGCATGGAACACCAAGCGAGATGGGCTCCCGGTTCATGAAACCATTTATTCATCATGGGAACAAAGTCAGGTCCAGTTCAGAGAGCCCCGAACAGAGGCACAGCAGGGGTTTTTGAGAGACGGAACTTTTGAAGGTTTCCACCTTTGAGGGTGGAGTTCAGGGTCAGGGACCATTAGAAACACACCAAGGGAGAATCCCCCAGGGACTCAAACCCAATCAGAGCACCTGGGCCGCCCTTCACAAGGGGTTTGGGGTGGGACAATGTAACTCTGTCACCCCTGAGGCACACTGCCACAGCAAGTGAAAAAACCTAGGGAAGCAATGGAAACTAGCAGAAGATTGAATTGCAATTGCTTTGGGCTAAAGGTTCCAAAGGAATAGAAAAGAAAGGAGGAGGTGGAGCAAGGCAAGGCAAGGCAAGGCAAGGGAAGGAGCTGCAGCATTAAAGAATGAAACCATTGCCAAAACTAATGTCCAGAAAAAGACCATAGCATAAGATACATCAAAACTCAGTTTTCAATAAAGACACCAGTCTTTAGGATCCCTGCAACTATCTAATTGACAGAAAATTTGATATTCTCAAGGTGAGAAATCTTTAAAATCACAGACAAAATCCCTGAATGGAAAGCTAAATCTCAGTGGATGACATGGATTGAAAATTGAATCTGTATGAATCTGATGTATGTATTTCTCCAATTACCAAGCTAAGTGTTCCAACAATGGCCATAAGCAGCTATGTGACAAAATTCTGTGTGAGAATGGTAATGTTACCTTGGACATTTACCTGAAAACAGCGAAATAAATGAAAAAAACATTCTCAAGAAATTATTATGTATAGCAGAAGAGCTGATAGGATTTTTAGCAGAACCAATTGTATACTGAGTTGCTAAAATATGTATCAACATTAGAAGATAAATGCACAACACTTTTATATGCCTAGAGTTGAAAAATCAGAGAAAGAGCATTAAGCAAGCCTGAAGTCATCTGTTATACTCCTTTCTTTTCACATTTACATGAAATCCTTATAACTTCAGTGGCAAGAGATTGAATATGTGTACTGTTTCCCTTGATAGATGAATCCATTATCCTCAGTTTAGAACCAGCTGCCAGTGGAAATATCTGCATTAGCGGAGTCTCCTATAAAAACATTTTTGAAGTAAGAAAAACTTCTTACAGCTGACCAGATGTTATCTCTAATGAACCAAAATATTTCCTAAAGTTCTGTAGAAAGCAAATATTCTCATTATGAGAATTCTACTGAGTTAGTTCCATGAACTTTAGGAATCATTAGTATTTTTATTTATTTTTTAAACTCAAACTTAGCTTCAATAAAAAGTGATGCTTGTCCTTTTGAATGTTTTGTGTAAGGCATGAAAAGACAAAAACACCATCTTTGTTATTTTGTGAAAGAAAACATTTTACTTCATAAATATATGAAAAGCAGCTGTATAATTCAGACCAATATGAAATTTCTAAATACTATGAAGTTAAGTGAGAGTTCAGTTCTGTCTGAAATTTTTAATTCATTTAGCAAAACTACGTAAGGTTTAGCAGATCTCTTTCACAGTCACTATCTGCCCCAGTTCCTTCCTATCCCTTCCCAAATTTAAAATTTTCATGTATTCTGTGTACATTCTCAGTCTACAATCCAAGCACAGAAGCTGCTGTTAAGCTGCTTACTTCATTTAAGAGAAATGTTCAGCCAGAAGCAGCTGTGGGAGTGCAGAAACCACGGAAACAGAATAATTATTTCTTTTGGGGAAACAAATACCTAGCAGTTACTTGCTGTGCTAAGTTGAGGGAAAAAGTAGACATGCAAGGAGATGTCTGCTTTCTGCTGCTTTCTGCTTCAGGCTTGAGGCTGCCAAAGAAATATGATCAGGACCTTGGTGTTAGTTTCAGCTATGGTTTAAACTCCCAACAGCAAAGTTCATATATACTGGCTTTTATTTTCAGATGTTGGGAAATATTGCTAAGCATTCTAACAGAGCAGTGACAAGTGACTGTTTTTTAAAAAAATAATATTAGTCTGTTTTTCTTTTTTTTTTCCCCAAGACAAGATAACAAATCTAATCCTCACAGCACCATCATTATACTCTTCCCTTCCTCTCTCTACGTTGACACAGGGAGTGGTGAAATTGGTAATTACAAGTGCCAACACCCAGGTGCTACACAAGGCTTTTGGTACCAGGCCACTTCTTTATCTTGTGGACAATAATGTTAATCAGGAAGCAATCCAGGCTTCCATCAGAGAAAAATCATGACCTGCCCTATTTGAATTAGTGCTGTATAACTCCCAGATGAGTTAATACAGCTGAAGCCTAATTAAATCCTATCCCATGTATCTTGATTCTGTTGCTGTGTGTCTAGGACAATGAGTGAGCACAATGAATGAGGTATTTTAGGGATAGTTCTTAAAAAAAAAAAACCTTAAAAAATTAAAAGCTTTCTTTTAGATTAGCTATAAGTCAGAGCACAAAGGCTTCACCCGTAGCTGTTGTGATTTGTCGGTCGAAAATGAACCTCTCCATGGAGATGTACTCGTAAAAGCAGGCTGTGTCAAAAGTTCCTATTAAACTGCCACTAAAAAAAGGAAACTTCAGAGGAAGACACATTTATTTCTGGTATCCAACCTGAGGAAGTTAGAGAAGAAATGCTGGAGGTCAAGTCTGCTAGAAACTTTTATGAAAATGCCAAAGACTTGTTAAAGGAGAGATCATCTACTATCCTCTTTATAAAGGAATTCATCTTTATTTAAGAAGGTTCCTTCTAAGAGTCTTCCAGGCTACTTAGTTAACAGTAAGACAAAAGAAGGTTTTAGGGTGCAGAACCAACCAGGAAACAATTATCTAGAGAATAATAGACACTGAAGGAAAATACAAAGTTATCCATAGATACAGTAAATTTCTGCACTTCACCGATGCTCATCTCAGCTGATATGTCCCAGAAAAGGCTCATGCTTGTGTACCTTCTTCCAACTCAGATTACAACTGAATATGGACCACAAAGATCCTAGCAGCTATTGCTCCCACAATAGGCAAAAAATTCCTTTCTTCAAAGAATCAGAGCCTATGTTGTCTGCCAATCATAAGTCACTGAAAGAAGCACAGAGAGCTTATGAGGAAGAAACCTGTCCAACGTACATGAAAAATTACCCCAGGTGTGCTTTCCCCAGGTCATTCCCTGCCTTTTACAGCTAAGCTAATGTGTAACTACCCTAAGAATTATAAAACTATGGATAGCAAATACAGCAGTATAATGTAGCTGCTAATTTGGAAGCCATCAGGACATGGCATTCAACGGCAGGAAAAGTTTTTTCGTACAAAGAGCACCAACAGGAGCACTAGGAAAGGAATGATAGGGCCAGGTGGGTATGGAAGCCACAGGAAATGCAGACTGTGGAGAAATACAAGGGGTGGGAGCTAACAGCCCCAACACCAGTCTGTAAAACTTGAGCATTGCACACATCTCACATGCTGCTTCTCTGGACATCCAGACAAGAGGCCACAAAGAAATCCTGAGAGTCATTTCAGTGGGCTTCAACAGAGGGCAGAGAGGATCTCCCTGATCTGCAGGCATGTCCAGCCTGGGAAAACCCAGAATGGTGGGTGGGGTTTGGCCCAGGACCACCATGCTCCACAGCATCCATCAAGAAGACCAAGACTGGAGGAGCTGCCTGGGTACATGAGCATCTGTGCACTTGATTCCAGAGCATGTGAAGACAATGTCCTAGTGCTTGTGAATATGTGGGCAGGAATCAATGAGTCACACCAGTTTTGTTTTTAAAAGGAATCCAAATCCCCTCCTGTAAAATCTTTCTCTAAAATTTGCTGTGCTGCCACCAGTGTTGCAATATTAGGTGTTTATATTATGTTCAGGTGCAAAGCCCCTTCCCCAGGCAGTTTTCAGCTATCTTTTTGATATCCCCAGAGATGGTAACTCAGCCATTTCCTAGGAAAGCCTGTTCCAAGTCCTGACAACCCTTCTGGAGAAGATTTTTTTCCTTCTATCCAACCTAAATCTCCCCTGATGCAACTTGAGTTCATTTCCTCTTGTCCTATTGTTTAGCGACAGAGAAGCTTAATGTGTTTGCTATGGGAAAACATCCTTGAGGCAAACAAAGGTGAAGAGTCATCCTTGGATCAATTCTAATGTTTCAAAGACCATACATGTTATAGGTTCATCAGAGAAATTCAGTGTGTCTTAAGCTACATAGGCACACAGCACTTAGTGAGTGCTGCTCTGGCAAGTATTTTGTTTGGAAAGTGCTATAAGTGGAAGCACATTGCAGAAGACCAACTTCTCATCAGCCGAGTGACCTTCAGAATGAAACTAGCTCCTGTACAGTCTGAAATGATGCCATTTCAAAATTGATTTTGGAAAAATATTTGGTTTGCATTAACAAAAAAAAATATCTTATATCATTGTAATTTAGTCTTTTACAACCTGACATTAAAGAATATCTAAATGATTTTATTTCTAAACCAAAGTTAAAACTACAAAAGCTATAAAGCTTTGGCACTTTTGTTTCATGCCTTTGGGGAGCCTTTGCAGTTACTCTTTTCCAAGAAGTACAGCTCATCAGTCTGAGTTTTAACTCCATAAAAGAGTTAGAAAAACAGTCTTTTAATAAGACAATTTATGAATCTGCCCTTTAATTCTTTGTAAATCCTAGCCATAATTCCTTATAACTTTGCTCTTTTTTATTAGTGCTTGTATGCACACATATTTCTAACTTATTTTGTTATATTTAAGTCAATTATATTTGATATTTCACTGTAGAAAGAGTTAAAAAAACCTAGAAAATGTTCTGAAAATTCATTGTTGTCATCTGGAAAGGAGTAATACAATCTCTATTTAGAGTGCACATTTTTAACAGCAGCAGTTTTGGTACCAAAAGCTTATCTGAAGCACCTGTAATGTCATGGCAACCTGGTACTTATATTGCATATAAATTCAATTATTTAATAGCTTTGAGTGTAATATCTGCCAAAACCTATTTTATTAAGCAAACAAAAAAATTCTTTGTCTATACATTTACATTTCCAAAACAGTTCTGCATTCTACAATACTGTTTATAATTAATAGAAAAATATTGTGTTTAACTCATGAATTAACTTTCTGAATTTGCTTTTAGTAAGCAATCTAAATATCTGAGCTTTAAAAATGAACTTAACCATGTTATTGGGGGGAGGGTAAGGCACAGAACTGAATATTTGTGTTGTGGTTAGTGAGTTTTCCAATTACATTGCATTTGCAAAGGAAATGTACTTCCAGTAATCCATATATTTTTAGAGTTATGTAGACCTACAATGTATAAACACAGACATGCTACTTGGATTACTTGAAAAAAATTACAGAATGTAGATGGCAACACTGACTGTAATATCAATGAATCAAGCAGAGAACTCTTTGTGTTTTCATCCTATTAGAGTAACATAAAGGCATACAGTTAGACAATGATATTTCTGAAATCAATCAAATGTTCTGAATAAAGGCCCTGCACTTTTTCTCTCTATTCTTTCTGTAGGTAATCTGTGTTTTCTAAACAGATCCTTTTACCAACCCTTATTCCTTCTGCCTCAGAGCAAGCCTTTGCACTTTCCTAAATTAGGTCTCTTATCTTGCATGAATGAATATTCTCACAAACTTCTCTGGAAGTCTGTTTTTCTCACAAACTTTTTCTAATTGAATCTCAATATGTTCCCTCATTCTATCCAAAAATTTGTATTTACACAAATTATTATGGTGTTTGAATCCACAAATTTGTTTTAGACTCCTAAGGTGCAATCAGTCAATACCATATAGGCTTTCTGAGATGATATAGAGGTATGTAAGTAGAAGTGAATCTATAAATGCAATGAGAAACTCATGCTAAAGAAGGGTTTTTCCAGGGATTTTCTTATCAAATAGCACTCATTCACTTTGACAATACTTTCAGACCAAAATAAAACTTGAAATTGAATGAATTTAAGGAAAGAATTCTGAAATTCATCAAAATAACTGAGAATATTGCTAAAGGTATTGCTGCCTAAGGTACAATGTCATTGTTGAAACCATTTTTGAAACAGCTCTTAGGATGAAAAAAATAATGTTTTCCTCTGCATTCTCTTTCAGTATATTTGTTTTAAAATCAGTTTAATATAAATAAATTTCTAGGTACAAATACCATCAATAACATTGTCACCATTATTTCCCAAAATGGCAATGCATGCCACATGCAAGTTAGTAATACTGATTTATTAAAATAAATGTGATTTCAAGTGGAGTTCCAAGATATATTCAAAACAAACTTTTCCTAGGTGTAGGAATTCCATGTCATTAAAATATTACTGAAGTATGTTTAACAAGAGAAAGCAGGATAGTACATTTCTATTAGAAAGCAACTTTTATGAAGAACCTTTTCAGCTGTCTTTCTTCTTTTCGATTTAGACGTCATAGAATGAACAGAAGCATCCTGCTTCCAGTCTGCATTGAAAATGTTACCAATGCAACGCTCATCTGGACAGTATGACTCATTCCAAGCCAGTATTTTAATTTTGCCATTTGGAGAAACAAGAGAAGACAATGTATGGTTATTAACTCTCACACAGGTATTGCTGTTGCTACATAGATATTTTAATATTATTTTTTCTAAAATTTTTTCTTGCAAAATTTTGGACTCTTCATCTCTTTCCACACAAATATCTCTCATTTTGACAAATCATTTTTATCTACAAACTGCATTAGGGATAGTAAGTTCTAAGTCACATTAGGTAGTTAAAATTATCCTGAGTTTTTAATACATTTCAAGCATTAAAATATATTTACAGGTGTGAATTTTGAAAAAAGAAAAGGAAAACATTTTAGAGGCTGGTTTTATTAGTTGAAACATCTTGAATAATTAGACATCTTTAGATAATTCCTAGAATTCAGTGCTTTCTAAGAAATCAGCAGGTCTGAAAACCTTCAAGGAGAATACTTATTTCCCCTTTGTAGACCATATTACCTCCTTTCATTACTATTTTCTTTCATATGATTAACTAAATTGTTATTAAAACACTTGATCTTCATGAAGTATCACCAACTGCCTTTTGTAAAGTGCATTCTCATTTGTAGATTGAAGTATTGTAGATCGTAATTGTAGGGTTTGCTTTGCCAAAAGGTTAGCATCCTCAAGGAATATCCAGGCATATTTCAACACTGTTAAACATGAACAGTGGTGGATGTGATTTTTTTTTACTGTGGTCTAAAATACTCTTTCTTTCAACTTCTATATAGAGAGAAATGTTTTATTTTTTCTACTACATAAACATGCTGGGCATAAAAAGGGCTTTCAAGTTTTTAAATGAGAGCATTTATATTTGATACTTGCATGTAAAAACAACTGAAAGTTTATGAAAATAATATTACACAGCTACATGCTCTGATCATTTAATACCACCCCCAGTTACTACAATAATTATTTATATAAAGAATACACTTAAATTCATTTTATAACATGCAGGAAATTTAAGCAGACTCTAGAGAAGTAAGCACTACTATTACAGGTTATGTGCTTCCTCAATTCAGTTTAAAACCAGGAAGCTCATGTGCCTATACATGCATAAGGAAGGGGAAAAAAAAAAAGTTGCTAGCAATGATTTAGTGAAATATCTAAACAAAAGATTGTACATAATACAAGCTAAAACTTCAAATTATGAAGGTGTTCATAAACACCAGATGTTTTCCTGGTATGTGTGTGTTAGCAGGAAGGTACTGATGAGCTAAAAAGGCTCAAAGAATTAACTTAGGAACAGATACTCAGAAACAAGAAATCTAGTGCTTTAATACTCAGTACTTGAGGAAGTAATAAGAAGAGATCATGGTAGCAAATCAAAGTCTAAAACTTCAGTAGCAAGAAGTTTCCTAAATCATGGTTAAAAAAATAGATTCTCATAATACTAACAAAATAATAAAAATAATAAACAAAAAAACCCAGTATTTGAAAGGAATTGTATTTTGCTATGGCTTTAGATATTCCTAATCTGATCTCACTCTTTAAACAATGATTTTCTATCAGTGACTTTTCTGCAGAATCCTCCTGAGGAATCACTCATAATCCCATGCAGTTTGCAGACATGCACAAAATATACGAAGTTATGGCTGAATATTAAAGGACACTGAAAGAGTTTGAATGCAGATGTATTTTAACCATTAGGAACAGAATTAAGTAACCCTAGCACCTTACAATGGCTAGTTCTCTTAATTAAATCAGGCATGTCTGCATCACTTATCAGTTTCAGTCCAGAGGACACAAAACTTAAGACAATCTGTAAAATGTATACACAGCTGAACACAGTATTATTCCTGGGTTTTCATCCTGGGAAATGCTGCAGTAAAGTCATGTATCTGGTCAATAAAGGTCAACACATCCTGAGAGCCTCTAAAAAGCAATCTAGACACTCTAAATAAACAGCTGAGATAAAATGGGAGCCATCAAGATACAATTAGGAAACAGCAGGTTCAGGAACACCAGCTGAATGCAGACCATTTGGAAACATCTCCATTTTCTCTTTTAAGTACATCTAATTTCTATTTAAAGCTCTGATAACACAGATACAATGACCATGTACATAAACTAATATGATTGCATTTTTTCCAAGTTATGTGATGCAGGCTGATAGGGCAAATTTTTTTCTATAAAAAGTAACAACTGATATGTGTAACATTCAACAATAGCTTTCATGTGGCAAAATCCAAGAATTATATTTTTTACAAAGTATATATGGTAAATTTATAGATCTCTTTTTTGGTAAGCCTCAGCTTGTAGTACCAAATTAAAGCACGTTTCTTAAGAATGACCCTTCTTAAACTATTACCTGTATTCCTCTGCAAAGGGAAAGTTCCAATGGAAAGCACCTAATATATGACACTTAGGGCAAGTTACAGGAATGGACATACAGAAGAAGATGTTTTCTAGTAGTTTGTATTTACTTGATTTCATTCTTTCTGGGTCTAAAGAAGAGGAACTGTACTTAAGAAGGGGAATTAGGTATGAAAACATACACACATGTATACACAAGCATTTGAAACAAATACTATTTTCTATTTATTAAGTTGGAGAAAATCTAAACAGCATTAAAAAATCCACCATTGGTCTACTGCTAGATAGCCTGAAATGCACCTTACATAGAACCACAGTGTCTAGCCTATGTATTATCCAAAAAGGCACCTCAATTATCTCCTCTACAACTATAGGTCAGAAAGAAAGTGTGTCCAGTACAAAATGGACTCATTGAAACAGAGAACAAAACTGGCATGATCTAGTCTCTACCAAAAATACAGGATTTTTTCCTTCTCTATACTTTTAGAGTTTCATTTTGGGTTTACATAATTTTCTTTTGGTTAACATTCTCTTTTTCCTTTTTCTTCTTTTTTAAACAGGCCCAAAATTTATTACCATCTTGTGTTTTAAAACTTTAAAAAAAATTTTTCATTGTCATTTAAACTGCAAATAAAACCCAATACATCAGTTTGCTGGATGCCATCTTTTCCCCCTAACAAGCAGAATTACACAGTACTTACAATAAAGTGTCGTCATTGCAAGCCTTCAGAGAGCAGATGTTGGCTATAGGACCAGTAAGAAGTCACAGGAGTTGGTCAGAATTACTAGCTAGTTCTCCTAATCCAAGCAAAGCAAACACAACAGCCAGTGTCCTGTAACAAATGAATCAACTACTTAAGCTCAAACAAAAGGAAAAAAAACAAAGACAATTCAGAAAAAATAAAATTATCATTCTGCAATATCTCAAGAGCCACAATACAAACTCAGACAAATGTTGTTCTATGTATGTGCAGAAAGCTCATCCACGGAAACAAGCTACTTAAAAGCAGGAATGTGGTGTTTACCAGAGGAATTGGCACAATGGGATGTATCCCACATTTCTTCAGGTGAAAGTTACATGTAAAGTCTCATCAGAGCAATCAGTCCTCCGATTTTAGGGTATTTTAGGACGACAGTATCCTGTGTCTACGACAGAAGGGCTGGAACTGCTTGGACAATCACCTGACTTTTGCATGGCTAAGTATGACTGCAGCCCTACTCTGGGCACATTCAAATATAAAACAAGTTATAGGAAGAAAGGATTACCTTGGGATATGTCAGGTGTAGTGGGGCATTTCCAAACTAATTTCAAAACTAATCAGCCAGGATACACACCTAATTCCGGCTCTTTACAGGTACTACAAGCATTGTTTACGAGGGTGAGAAAGGGAAAAGAAGTGACACTGCTGCAAAGAGGAAAAGCAGAGTTCCTATCCTATCTATTAAGTAGATTTGCCAAGACAACATGCTTTGTTACTGTCTTAGCTCTGTAGCTCACTGCAGATTAGACAAGACAGCACACTATGGAACACGGAGGAAAGGGGATGAGGAGTGAGCACACCAGGATTGTGCTCCACTACCAACTGTCATTAATCCACTGGATAAGCATCAGCACACACAAGTCCCTTCCACTTTTGGACCTCGTCTATCAAGAGCTGTGATAATTGGATGTAGGTTAGAAACAGTTTCAAGCAAAGCAAACAACTTAAAAATGAGTATATACATTTAAAAGAAGAGTTTAATTTTGAAAATATCTGAGAGCACATCTATTTAATAAAGAACAAGTGAGAAAAATCCCCAAATTCCATGTTATTATGTATTGCTATATTCATTAATTGACTTGATAGTTGCTGTAGCATGGATTTAAGACAGCTATCAATAACAAAAGCCTCACACTTTTCTACTGATCTCACCAAAGCATCCATCCCTTTAGTAAAACATTGATTGTATTCCAGCAGTTCTAATCTAAGGCTTTATTGAAGAGGCTATGAAGATATTGTCAGCATTCAGACATGGATACATATTTCCCAAATACAAGTGAACTAAAAAGAACACTAATATTGGTATAATAACATGCTCTGTAGTCTGCTGAAATTCAGTGCTTACATTTTTATTTAGACAAATGATGCACAAGCGACAGGAGTGTTAATTGTCACAGACATTTCTCATTTCTGAAGCAGCTCATTTGGTGGAGCCACTATCAAATAAAATTCTGTAATGGTTAAATTATAGGGCATTTCAAGGCAGCAAATTGATAAAAGTGGTTATTTTTTTCTTGGTCTGAACACAAACAACAGATCATTTTAGTGTGCCAGTGTGCTTACATACTTTGTACTTGAAATATAATACAATGTGGATCTGTATTCTGAACTAAAATGAGGATCCCTTTCTGTTCCTGTGTACAGTTTCCACCAGTAAGAGTAATAAATACATTAAGATACACAAAGAACGTGGTCCTTTCTGAAATCCTGCATTTACTCTTTCCCTATCCAGATTGCTGATGTGCAATAGCAGAAGCTGTATCCAGCTGAAATGCTCTCTGAAGCCCCATCTGAAAGGCAATATTCACAGTAGGATGCACATGTTCTCTTCCAAAAAATTATTTTCCTCTTCTAATTTTTGACTGAAGGTTCATCGATATTTCCATTTGTCAGGATTTCCCTCCACACTAAGGTCACTAAGACCACAAGATTGCAAGGCAGACTTTAATCACATCTAAGCCATTTTACAGATCTGATTGCATGTATTTCTCAAATAAAATTGTGCAAATTTCAGTATTCACAAAGGTAAAAATCGATTGTACTAGGATACTACTTCTGAATAGAACAAAGTAGATTTCAAAGTAGCAAAAGGCGATAATAGACAAGAAAATGTTTACATTTACCTCAGACATCTCTATTAGTCATAGTGGAAATCTGAAATTCTTCCCTATCTTGCAAAAAGCAAATATAAAAGCACTATAGATTTAAAATATCAAAATATGCCTTCTAAATACTTAGTTTCCTGATAACATCGATTTCTTTGTGTCCCAGGCATACATCCACATCTGAAATTTGGCTTGTAAACATGTGCTTAAGCATACATATCAGATTCTTGACCCCCACCACAAACTGCTGTTAGACAATTCCTCAGGTCAGACAAAAATAAACAAAGAAACAAACAAACCCTTAACTGGAAACATAGAAAAGCCTCTCCTGGGTTTCCTGGGCCAAGGTAAAAGAAAATGAAACACGTACACAGAGCCAATCTTCTTTCACTGGCAAACCCAGTACATTTCCCTTCTCCATTCAAATCTGCCTCTGAACTTTGCTCCATTTCACAGACCTGCCACATCTTGGGTATTCCCTTCACAAGAAAAACAAGAAACAGGAAAATACTGCCCGACAGTACAGAGGAGGGCAAAGAATTGAGAAACTAGGGAACAGCTGCAAAATAACCAGGAAGAAAATGGGGATCACAAATGAAAAGAATGTCCTTTAAATAAAGGTGATCCACTTCAGACTAAAATTATTCTGAATTGTTCCCTACACTTTTAGTTGTATAACTTCGTTTTCAGGAGTTTTATGACCAGACTGCGGATCAGATTACTGTGAGTCAATAAAAAATGGTATGTTGGATGTTGATCCCATCCTTTCCTTAACCCTCTACCATCTCTCACTCCCTGCTTCAGTGAATACCCATTAATTTCCCCTGGGGAAAGTTAAGTAGTTAGCTGAAATAGCTTTACATTTTTATTTATTTTAACAAAACTCTCAATACTCTTTATTTAAACTCTACAGGTTCTGTCAAACCCCAAATTATATTCCCTCCAGTCTAAAATGGTTTGACTTAAAATGCATTTTTCTAGTAGCTCTCTGGCTAGCAAGCTTTCTGCTTTTTTTATGTTTCCTGATACAGAGACCCAAAAGAGTTTTTATTTAACAACAGCTCAATAATTACCTTTTCTAAATTCCCATCTCTCCACTATTGTTTCTGGCATATTAGTTTTCAAGGTCTCAAAGTTCACAGCAGTTTTTTTTGCAAGAACAGTGATAAAGTGCTTGCATTATGAATAGTAATTTTATTCTCTACTACTGTAGCTAAATACAGTGACATACAAGCTACCTGATTTCAATATTCCATTGCAAATTCCTTAGGGTTCTGTGTCAGCAGCAACATATTTAGCAACCTTGAAGAAACCTTTTCTTTATGTTGATGGTTTTATTTATTTAAAAACTGTCCTCATCTGGGTAGCCACATAATGTGCATGGACTCACCCACAAGAAGATCCAATGGTATGGAAAATGTTCTAAAACTCTGAACAACTGTTAAATCACATTAAAAAATGAGCATAGTTTTGAATGCTCGTTAGGTATTGTATTTTAATGAGACAAGCACATCATATCCTCATTCTGCTTTGAATGTCCTTTTATCTCGGATGTGGGGATCTGAAGGAACTTGCAAATATTAACATTGTATCAAGCATTTGCTTAGATGTTATCAATTAATTAATTTTTTCTTGTTACACTGAGCTTCTGCTATTTGCAATTTGAAATTTGTAGCAGGTGGGTTTTTTCTTTCTATAGATAACAATTTTTGGCTATATGTACATTTAATTTCAGGTTTAGGTGATTATATGGAAATACAGCATGTTGCCAAAACTTAATTTAAAAGAAATATTTTCATGGATATAAATTGCTTATGAAAAAAGGGGCAATAACTATTGAGTAGCTATTTTGTTTCAGTTAGCAAAATAAAGTAGCAATTTTATGCTTCAGCCAAACCTCACAAATGAGGTGCTGTTTCATTTATTTAAATGTAAGAATATTCTATGCTATTCCTTCCCTCTGATATACAAAATATAATGGAAAAGGATATACCATATTCCACAAGCCATACTGTTAAAACTATCCATCTAAAAGGTGATTTTCATTAAACAGATTTAAATGTTGCGATTCAAATACAACTTCACAACAGTTTTACACCAGCATGCTGTATAAAATATATGTATTTGCAGTCTGAACTACAAAACATCAGGGGGTTATATTAACTTCCAAACAACATAAAATTAGGAATTCTTACACCCAATGAAAATTATAAACTCAATCAGACCTTCTTAAAATAACAAGACCTTCTGTAAATATGCATAAGTGACTAATAGGAAATCTATCTTTATATATGTCCCACATATATTTTTATTACTGAATTTAAGACTATCATTTTGAGATGTTTCCATATATCCCCATACGAATTTAAGACTAGAAACAATCACTGGGTTTAAGTTACACAGCAAAAATTTCAGTGGATATCTATTTGTAATACTTCCATTGTTGATGCTGTAAATAAACAGCACATATTCAGAAACAAATCGTTTCCAAACACTGAATTATTTCTTCTAACCATAGTGAAGTTAGTCTCAAGTTCTAACATCACACAATCAGTTACAGGAAATAACTTCAGATTGAAATGAGCTACCTGAGTTTCAGCTTGTTGCAACTCCTTAGGAATGCTTATTTTTTAATGTAGTGTACTTCCTACCAGCTCTGTATTTACATCACAATTCAGTAACTTTAATACAACCTAATACAGGGTAACTGGATGGACAAGGCAGCAGGTATGAAGGGCTTCAGCTCTGTGAAAGCCTTCATGACTCCTGCACTCATGCAGCAAAGTATAAAACCTGCAGCTAATTTAAATGGATAGAATTGCACAGTATCTCAATGAACATATTTTCTGATCAGAAAGTGACAGGCTCTGAATATATTATCAACAGTAGCAGTAAGGATATTCCATTGCTCTTCCTTATGCTTGATGGGCTATGCCAGTTAACACGCCTGATTTCACATTCTGAAGCTCCTCTAACTTCCAAAATTAGGTAGGGTGGAAAAAGCATTAACTGAGTCAGGTTATTCTGTTCACCCACCTGTTATGAAAAATAAGAGTAAATACTGAGCAGGCTGGGCAGAAAAAATTCACTAACCAAGATTTACCCTCTATGAGAAATAAATGAGTTCTCACAGCTGTGTTATCTATGTTTAGAAGTTCTTCCATAACCATAATTTTTAGCTCTCTCTAGCCCACTAAAAATAATCTAAACCTAGATTTTCAAGGTTAAAACAGTCTTTACCACTCAAGAGCTAAAATCCAAATTTAGGAGTGTCATATACTTACCCTGAATCATGAAACAGGTTTTAATTTTGATTAAGAATATTATAAAAGGATTTGAATATAGACACTACATATGCAATACAAGAATGAAGTCTTTACTGAAACTTTGGGAACAATCTGTTTAACAAACCACCAATAAATTCAGATGATGGCTGAATTCATTTCAGGCCTACTTCTGTATTTGATTTGATGTGCGGAGTATTCCAAATTTGAACAGATACTGATGAAACCCACAGATGTTAGATGTGCAGTAAGCTATATTTTATTATCAATTCAGACTTTACAAGAGCCAGAAAAACTTTACATTGAGATGTATGTTCACTCCTTAATGAATGAGCCTGGAAATTCCATAATGTCTACACATAATTCTAAAATTTGCATATCACTGAAGAAAAATGAATATCACATTAAATTAAGTTTCTGGAATTTTTTTATCCAGATATATTTTTGTACTGCATGTTCACAACACTGGCTTAACCTATAATTACTAGTTTAACACATAATAATTTTGGTGTCATTTGCCCTTCTGAAAATGTCTTAAAATGCAAATATACTTGCAAGAACAACATATATTTCCTGTCACATTTTATATTAATCACCACTAATAGTAATAAAAACATCATATTAATCACTATAAATAAGTTAAAGCTACAAGACTGTTTCAGGGGAAAGGACAGGAAAGGGAAAGATAAGGAAGATTTGGGGTCTTTGACGATAAGGAAGGATAATTAGAGATTATTAACATACTCCAATTTTCCTCCCCTCCAGTGAAATTCTTGTAGAAATAGGTCAACTGAGATTGATTTTGCAGTAGCTTTGAGCTGTTTTCACACCACATGCCCATCTTTTTTAAGGGCATAAGTACAGTCTAAGTGCTAAAAAAGTATTTTCAGAGGGCAAAGTAGATTTTTCAGAGATACACAGCTAAGCAAAGTAATATATCAGTGCAACTGCAGTACATCTGCAGAACTGGGTCAAAGAAGGTTGACGTCCCATCGTGAATTGGGTGGAATATCCAATCCCTTAGCAAACATCTCTGCATATAGATAAATCTGTTTCTATACTACTTCATCCTTGGAAACCTTCATAAAGACTTTCAGAAAATGTGTTTCTACACTACTTCAAGTCAGAGAAATTATCTGAAAAAATGAGATGCAAGACTAAAGAGAGGTTCAGGTACACAATTTTCTCCAAAAGAATCAGGCTATTTGGGTCATAATACATAGATACAGGGTGAAAAACAATGACCTACGATAAAATTTCTTTCCAGGAAATTACCTGTGGGATGTAATGGATTACCTCTGAGACGTGCTGCAGTGAAAATGGCAAAAGGTTTTCTTTATCTACATTTCAAGAGTTTTTAGAACATATGAAGTTATTTCTTCATGCTTTTCCCAGCTCAATACTGCATTCAGATTTGGACATTGCATTTAAAGACTGATACAAACAAATTAGAGACAGTCCAAGAAAAGCACTGGAAATAACCCCAGGTCTAGAAAACAAGATGTATCTTATAGATTGCATAAACTGGAGGTATTCATAACAAGATGAAAGACCAGTAGGGAAGATACTGATATTCAAACATAAAAAAGCCACAAAGGAAAGGAATATATTATGTTTTCAGTCACTATGGTGAGTGGTTCAAGAAACTGATGAGGTTAAGATTCAATTTAGATGATGAACAGAGAAAAAAAAAAGCCAAACAAATTCTAACGTCTAAAAGAGATTACAGTTTTCTAAGAATAGCAGAGATTCAACTGGAAAAGTTACTGAGGACCTCAAGGGCATGATGGATTACCATCTACAGTGTATTATATGCATGTTATTAACAGGGCTTTGGGACAATGATCAACACTACCTGTCCTCTTGCAGCCAACATACACTTCCACTTTCTTATGTTTCAAGAGTTTAATAAAAGCAAGGTAATACTGCATTGGAGATAAACTTCACTCAGCTTCTGCTTCAAAATAATCTATTCCTATGTAAAATAAGCTATATGCAACTGGTTTTATTTTCTCTGGAACTGCCTCCAAAAGAGCAAATAAAACATATTCCTTATTTTTAAACAAAGAAGATGAAATTAACTTCTTTCTGCGAGCTTCAAAACACTGATACTTTTAAGCAGAATATGATGTACATTTACAATTTACAACAGCAAGACAGCTCTGCTTGAAATTATGACTAAAACTGAAATACTTGCCACAGTAATTTGCCACACTAAAATTGTCTAGTGATACAGCAGGAAGGAAAGGCAAACAAGCAGAAAATGAAATAAATGTTTTGAAAAACCTTTAGATACAGTATAAAAAAGGACAGGAGGATTAGAGACAGGGTTTTGGAAACTCTGGGAGTTATACTCCAGTTGTAACTTTCTTTTACACAGTTGCCTTACTATACCAGTTCTTAAAGGGCACAGCCAAACAAAAGACAGTGAATCTTTTGCCTGATTAAGGACACAAAAATATTAAAGTAGTGATAATTAAAATCAGAGTCCTAATACTTATACACTTCATCTCATTTGGACTAATCAAAGTGGCAGAATTAAACACTTGCTCCTGCAGTATCAATGATTACGTGCACATATAAATTTTCAAAGTAAATTCTGGTATAAATGTAAACTTCAGAAAAAGTAACAAAGATGAGATTAATAAATAGGCTTGGATGATCCATGTAACTCTTGAGCTTGGAAAGATGTATACTTCAATGTTGCTTTAAATATCAGTGATTGATTTGCTACAATACTATATGACCAGCTGTAAATATTAACAGAATGTTAATAAAAATTAAACACTAAAATATTTTTTGCTTCCATTTTCAAACATTGTTGTGTATAAACATCCCCATTCTAATATAATCTAGTGACAGGTTTTTTTGCCTTTGCTGAATACCTAAGTATCAATAACTAACATTTTTTTCCAGCATCGGTAGTAGACTACTTAAGAATTCCATGCATTATTCTTGAATTCCATTTTCTTCTAAATTATAATTTGGTTAGAATGTTATTCTGAGATCATTTTTTGTTTCATTAATAAAAAAGTATATATGATATGAAGTAACTTACAGCATTTCTTCTAGAACATCTTGTTCATGTGCTTTATATTTTGTGCTCAATAGCTTCATCAGACTGAAGTACTAAACCACTGTTCTAAATATTGTATTCTCAGCAGTAGCTCTCAAACCTGGATTTAGTTACACTAGTGTTAGGCAAAGTTTTGCACCACTACCTGCAATTTACCTTCCCATAATTTCTGGTGCCAAAACTATACTCTCAGAATTCAGAAGACAGTCAGATTTATGTTTCTTGATGAAACCAAAAAGCACAAGCATTACTTTTCCCAGGAGCTGTCTTTAAGATCAACACAAAATCAGAGGGGGGATGAAATCTGCAGAGCTGATAATTTTACACAGTGTTACATAAAGCATTTTGGCTTTCAACATTAAAATCAAACTTAAAGAAAAGTATTTGAACAGAGGCAGACAGTTTTCAAGAACTTCAGTTGGAAACATGTAAATGCCTTCTTATTTGCAGGAAATACAATGAGTGATCACCTCAGGACACTGGCTGTGCTTACTCATAGTGAGGACATTTGAGACCCAGCCTGTGGATCAATGACTCTTGGCAACAGACGTATATTTTAAGAGTCCTAAACCAGTCTACCTTCCAGCAGGGAAGAGAAGAAAGAAAAGTGGCACTACTAGCTTAGACATATTTGGCTTATAATCATCTTTGCTTCTCCATACCTGGGTTCTAAATTGAGAAGACTTCTGAGAGCACTGGAAATCCTACCTGCTATTGAGAGAGCCCAAATTTTATCTTGAAAGCTTCCCATACCACAAGTCAAAACTACCTCACAAAGATTATCTACCACCTACACCAAACCATAGAAACACAGTATTTTATTTTTTTTTTACTGAAGTTATGCATCACTCATTTTACTTGAAAACCAAGCTTTGTTTTCCAAACTCTGTTTCTACTTTAAACACTGTAATGATGATGGCTCTTGTCAAAGAGTAGGCATTATATAACTTGGAATCTTCTCTACATGGTCTAACTTCAGAGCACCTTATTATCTTTAAAAGACATCAGAAAATGCCTATCAGTTAACTTTTATTCAACTTCTTTTACTACATGAATTTTCCTTGAAGGAGAAGTACAAAACAGACAACATACCTGTCCAGAGCAAGAATGAGTAGAATTAAGGAATGATGGAGTATTATTTGATATGTTTGCACTTTGTCATCTTTATCTCTGTGATTGTTTAAACTTACCCAATAATGCCATTTGCAGTGGGCCATAACCAGTATACTTTGCCCTAATTAATTTTGTCATAATCTTACACAGAGTTAGCTGACATTTTGTGACTTCCAGCCTTTGACATAGTAATGAATATAACCTTTAACATGTTACTTCCAGGGTAGTGAACACTACTGACTTCAGTACCTCTTCTGGTTTTACTTGTCAGCAAGATGTAAGCTATGAAACTACAATTCATCCCATGAAATGTTAAACTAACCAGGTCCATTGTCTATAAAGCACTAACTTAACATAAAATGCATACCAAATACACTCTCTGCATGTGGGTTATAAAGTACAGTCCCTAGTTGATGGTGTTCAGTTTATTTAGTGTTACACTATTTACTTGGTGTTACACTATTTATTTAGTGTGACACATATTCTAATAGAAACATCACAAGATTTGAATTCGGTGTCATTTTTTATATCATCCCAAACCTCTCTAAGAACAGCTATTTCTTCATCTTCTCTTGAAGCATAGCCAAGAAGGAATTTGTCACCTGCAAAGAAGCAGTCAGCAAGAATGTAATTTGGCAATGGTGATGAAAAAAAGTATTGTCTCTAGTTGGAAAGATAAAAGAGATAAGAAAATAATATGCAACCCAATACCTGCTGAAAAAAAAGGTTAACTTTCAGCCCTTTCTGAAAAGAACCAGGGGGTTTCGACACATCATTTTTCATCAGTGTGTGAGCTGCTGGTTGATTCTATGTAATTCTCTCACTTCTTCCCAAAACCCCACATCCTACAGCACAGCACAAGAAATTAATGCAACCTCTGAAATTACACAAATAATTTAATCTTCATTTTATAGTAATGCTTTCAAACCATAAGGATTTCTTTTCTCTTTAAAGTCCATAAAACAAATTTCTTCCTCTGTTCCCTGGAAGGAAAGCCAGGTTGGAGTCTTGTGTATCTAATAGCACAGGCCTACTGTGATTTCTTGCAGACATACAATAGATTTTGGGAAATGTGGATGAAATAAAAGAATAACTGCAAGAAAATAGTGCTTGAATGCAGATTCCCCAAAGCACTGTCACATAACATTAAAACTGATGTGCTCCTGTGTGATAGCTAAGGGAAAAAAAGATTAAGGAAAGTAGTACATGGTATGATTCTGATTAATTCATATTGGCTTTCTGGGAGATTCAAAGGCAAAGACACACACACAAAAATGCTAAATATGATGATATTAAAGCCTTTAATGAATTCAGGTGAAAAAAAAATCTCAAAGGTTTTTTAAAAGTCTTACTGAATAGAAGTATATTCCCAGCAAAGATTTTTTGGAAATCTGCCATGGTAGATACGGGTTAGTAAGTCAGAAATTTATTCAGGACGCAAAGCTAAGCACCTTGCAAGTCAGTATGTTAATCCTGAATTCAGTCTTCCCTTTAATAGTCACCCTTGGTGAAGTCCCTGCAAAGCTGATATGGTAGGAACTGCACAGTCAGACTGAGTAACACTGGGGTTTACCTGCTGGTAAATGTGGAGGTATAGAGACCCACATACATGGGGGAGCATTCATCTTGCGCTACAAATATTCTTCTTTAGGGAGGTGAGAAAACAGAAAAATACGATCTCTTGTTGCACTTAATGAGTCAGAGTTAAAAAAAATTCTCTAAAAGATTATAAATTAGAAACAGTTTGACATATACAGATAGCTACTAACATTAGCAGCAGTAATGGTGAAATTAAATTATTTTTATATGCATATTTGTCTTTGCAATAAGAATAATAATTACATTTTTCCACACAGAAACTGTTTTTCACCTACTACCTGGGAGCACACTTAAGACTACTTAACCTTGCCTTTGGCTTGGTCAATAAAAGCAGCTTTTAATTATTTATGTCCCATGAAGCCTCACAGTAATTTTCTTTTACAGGCAGCAGTAAAGACCACAACTGCATGAATTGAGTATGATGTTTGGAAAACTCTCACAAGTGGATTTATTTCACAATGAATTGGTTTTGAATTTCTTTTTCTTCTCACCTAGGGATTCCCTTGGGAATCTCAGACTGACCTTTGGACATGTAAATACCTAGAATTTTTGAGGCAGCAGTCTGCTTTGCAGATACTGCCCAGGCTATTCAGGTTGCTTCTGCTACTCTTGTGCACATCAAGATATGGGTTTTAATGCAGCTTCTAAAAGGTATTAACAATATCACTAAAGTATCAACAGACATAGCTGATAAAATAATGTATTCAAACACTGTACAAAAAAAAAAAATCTCAGCTACGATGATCAGGGTTGCTGGGATATGAAGCTTGAAGACTGACAGAAACTACCAGAACCCATTTCCACAAAAAATCTGTAATATACTGATACATTAAGTGGTAGCAGAAGAGGCATAAGACAGAGAATGCTGGTACCCCAGTGTGAGACCAAACTAAAATAATTACACTTTTCTCCAGTAAGAGTTATAGGGCAAAGCAATACATTATAAAGCAATGCATTATAAAGCAATGCACAGCCCTGGGAAAACATAGGCCTGGAAATAAATCTAAAAAAAAAAATCTAATTACTTGTTCTAAGTCTGTAGCACATCCTGCTAAGTAGTGAAAAACATCGTAAGGGCAGTATGAAATTGAAAATCTTGTACTGTACGATTTGTCTTCATTAACACACTTCTATTATTTTGTAACACATATCTAGTCTTTTGCTCACTGTATGTCCTTTTCTCATTTTCCAGTGCTTCAACAGTATCAGGGGTTTCAGTGTTACACTGGAGTATTTAATTTACTGGACTTTTTAATGTTGTGCACAACAACAGTAAATTGTTACATTTTCCAAATTTAAAACAAATAATTCAGTGATGACTTACTCCACCAAGGTGAACTGTCTAGATCTTATTCTCGACCCTTATTTCTTGCTGTTTATATTATAGTAGCATGTGTTTTTACTGCGATTTTAACAATTACATGTTTCTTAAATTAATAATTACTTCCAGTAACTCAGCAACAGTCTGGTTTTGTACCCTCACTTACTAGTGCTCCTCAAAGATGAAGGTGTTCTGAAATATTTTTTTTCTCTTATTATGTCGCCCTGAAAGCTCAGCTTCTGAGCTTGCTGACATGGTTTTCTAAGTACTTTCCCAGGACAGTAACTGTAAACATAGATATGT